>NC_056732.1:132519830-132769830 GCF_019279795.1 Protopterus annectens | reverse complement strand
ATTTGGACTGCCATGTGGTAGCAGATTCCAGATTGGCATTTGAAGCCATGGACAGGATGATAGCTTTTTTACTGAGTTGCTCTTCAAAGAGCTTTCCTTGGCAACATCTCCATCCTCAGATGTTCACCTGTCTGTTTCTAAGTCCATATATCATGGTTCCAAGGAACAAAGCAGAGCTGATGTTGTCAAAGAAGCAACTACAATGTTCAAAGACTCTTCCTCAGACTCAGATCAGCCATAACTGGAGATCCCAAAGAAGAAAATGTTTAAAAGTAGACGTAGAATCCCCTACCTAAGATTTGAACTTGGTGAGTCAAGAGAGTTCCCCACAATCCCCTCATGATGTCCCATTTGATGAAATCCTTGAGCTAATCAGACAGAGGAGATCCTGCCCCACTAAACCACCCTCTCAGGATGAGGAAGTATTCCTTGAGCCATACAGTTCTGCTTCCTCTACATCTTTGATGGTCCCTCCTGCAGACACCCTTATTGACTAGATTGTTAGGAGAGCATAGCAAAAACCCTGACACTACGGAAGCTATACCCTAAAAGCCTGATAAGATATTGTGCACCCTCTGGTGGACAATATGATAATTGTAGCAGCCACCAAAAGAACACACAGATTAATATTTGGCTGTCCATCCTCCTAACAATTTGTGGTTAGAGACAGAAATGGTAAGCAATCCTGTGCCTTAGGCACCTTTGCTCTGAGGGTATTTAGCCACCTGAACCATATAAATTAGTTCTAAAGGGATGTAGCTTGTCAGGGTGTTGGATACTTTTGAAAAGCTTCATCGACAAGATGTTCAGAAGCAACTGCAGACAATCTTGGGAATTATGTTTATTAACACAAACCTTTCCATGTGTCTGCTTCACAATGCTGCTGATGTGGTGATTAGAGCAGTAGGTACTGGAATCACTATGCGTGTCCACCCTTGGCTCTGCTTATGTGATTTCACAGGCAATTTTAACACGTCCCTCACTAGTGCTCCCTTTAATGAAACTTCATTGTTTGGTCCTACAGTAAAAAAAAGTTGTCCAAGTGTGAACAAGAAGGCAAGATGTTGTTTTCCCTTGGGAGATAGATTTGAGAGCCCTCATCAACCTTTCAACAGGAAATCCAGCATCTAGCCTTTGACTTTATCTCAAACAGGACCAGTAGAGGCTGAGATGATCCCTTTTATAGACACTAACCAATAGGTCAAGGTGGTCTGCAATATGGGTGATTTCACATCAGAACTAGCAGCCCTGAAGTCTTGCCCAACTGTCTACCTCTGGAGGCAGCTGGGAGTGTCTTTCGCTTCACTTAGATGCATAGCTGGCCATCACGATTGACAACTGGATAAGTGAGAGAGAGAGAGAAAAAGCAGAGGCTATACCATTCTCTTTTTTTCTCCCTTTCTTCCTCATAGGTTACTGCTTCCAAACATGCCACCCCACCAACATGAGGTGGCCAAAAAGGAAACTGCTCTCCCTCTATAAAAATGCCATCCAAGAGGTGCCACCAGATCAGACCAGAAAAAAGAAGGTCATGAAGTTATTCCAGGCTGTTTTTAGTACACAAGAAAAACAAGGACCTGAGGTCAATCCTGGAACTCAGCAGCCTAAAGTACTTTGCCAAAAAGACCTCATTCAGAATAGTTATGGTGCAAGTGACCTTGCCATGTCTAAGGGAAGATGATTTGATGTGCTCAGTACACTTTCAGTTTGATTAACTCTGCATAAAAATTGTAAAAGAACCCAGGTGGTATCTACACTTCCAACTGGGAGCCAGTCACTATCAATTCAGAGCCCTGTCCTTTGGTCTTACCACAACCCCTGGGTGTTCACCAAGTGTACGTCTGTAGTTGCAGTCCATTTTTGACTCAAAAGGATATGCATTTTATTCCTGTTTGGATGATTGGCTCCTTGCTGCAATGAGGTTAGAATGCTTACTTTCATCCAGAGACTACTTTTTGCAGTTCTACCTGTCTTTAGGTTTGTCCATCAATCTTGAAAAATCATGCCTACACCTCATATAGCACATGAAGTTTATTGGTTACAGTATAAATACAAGAAGTTGCTTTGTAAGCCTTTCAGCATAAAGGGTACAAACTAGCAAATCATTGGTGCTTATTATAATGCAGCAACATTCTTTTCCAATAGCTTTAATTCTAAAATGGTGACTTTGCTGGTAATGGCCTTTCATACCCGCCTTTACATGAGGACTTTCCACTGGCTACTCCTCATTCAGTGGTTCCAGCTGTCAGACACTCTGTCTCATCCATTCTGAGTAACATTGTCATGAAAAAGACATCTGAACTGATGGCTAATTTCATGAAATCTTGTTTTTGGCCAACCATCCATCTTACCTCAACCAGCAGCAGTAGTAGTTACCATTGAGACCACCTGTCTTGGGTGGGGAGGCATTTTGATAGGAAGATTCTCCAAGGGATATGGACGCAAGCAGAGGCCAAGTTTCCAGGACAACCTTCCCCTGGGAGTGATCTTGATCCAAATGGACAACATGTCAGTAGTTTGGTAAATCAATACAAAGGGATGCAACAAATCCTACCCTCTTTGCATAGAGGCTATGAAGGTATGGCAGTTGGCACTGGATTTGCATAACTTTCTAGTAGCAATGCACATTCTAGTGAGAGTCAACTGCTTAGTAGACTAGTTCAGCAGATCTGTCCTGATGCCTCACAATCTGTTAGTGGCTCAACAAATATTCAGTCTCTGGGGTATGCATTGCTGTGATCTTTTTGCTACCCCTCAACACCAAATACAGCAGCTCCATTTTCCCTCTTACCCCAAGATCAGCAGTCGCCACAGGATGCTCTAGACTGTCAGTGCCCCCCCCCCCCGGTCTCATATGCTTTCCCACCTCTTCCCCTCATTCCCACACATCAGGTATGATTTTTTTGTCACCTATTGCCTATGCAAATCTATTTTTCCCTATTAAGACCTCACCTGTAGAAGCCTTCCTAGTTCTTAGATCCACAACCAAATCTTCCTTCTCACCCATTCAGTCAGCCTCATCTGGACCTTCCCAACTTCAAGATTACCACATGATATTTCACATTCCAGTGATAGCAATTCATATCCTGTCCTCTTCCCAGAAACTGCTCAGAAGGTATATAGAAGCAAGTGAAAGAGAATCTTCTTTTGACCTTCCATGCAGAATGTAGAACATTCTCTGCTCTCATAGGTTCATAGGTTCATAGGTTTATACTAAGCTATCTGCCCTAAGGCATTTATAAGCCTAGCCCAAAGTTTTGTGGCTTACGCCACCCCTTATATGAAAAAATACTGTACCCATTAGTTTGTTGTGCCTCTGTCCAGCAGTGACACAGAGATGATTCCCGGGGTAAACCTATGATCTCCCATCCACAGGTCAAGATTTCTCTTGAACAGAGCCAGCGAGGTGCTCTGCCTCACATGGACCGGGATTTTATTCCACAGCATAGGGAGTCTCCGAGTGATAAATCTATCCCTCCAGCACATCCTATTTATTTCCGTGCTAAGGTTTAAGTCACTTGCTCTAGTGGTTTTGGTGGATTTGGATTTTTTGAGGTGGAGCATGTCTATTAATTCCGGGTTGGACATGGCCTTGTATGTCAGGCACATGTCACCTCTGAGCAGACGGTATGCGACTGAACAGAGCTGGAGTTTCTTCAATCTGGCAGCATATGACAGATTTTGGAGTCCCTTTATCCTTTTGGTGAGGAACTTTTGGGGTCTCTCCAATTGCTGCAGATGTTGGGTGAGATACATCCCGAATGGGGCATTGTACTCGATCATTGGTCTGATAAGTGAAGAGTACAGGGGAACAATGACCTCACTAGATCTGGATGTGAATCCCTTCATGATCAGGTGGGCAATGTAGAAGGTCTTTCTAACCACTTTAGCAACGTGAGTGTCAAAAGAAAGGCCAATGTCAACCTGGGTCCCCAGGTCCCTGATAACCTCTTCTGTGCTTAGTGGATTGCCACCTATATGGTAGCTTGGGGTAACCTTGTTTATCCCGAAGGGTATGACTATACATTTTTTGGCGTTTAACTTCAAGCCATGGCTCTGGCACCAGCTATCTGTTTCCGTGAGTCCTTTCTGAAGGATATCCGTGTCCGATGCACTTTCCACTATGGCGCCCAGTTTGCAGTCGTCTGCAAACTTTATCAGCCAAAGTCCTCCCATGTTGGCCTGTACTTCTGAGAAGTAGATGCCGAACAATAGGGGGCCAAGGACCGAGCCCTGTGGGACACCACTTGTGACCGGCTTGGAGTCTGACATAGCGCCAGCAACTCTAACCCTGTGGGTTCTGTCCTTAAGCCAGTTTGCAACCCATCTTGTGACATATGGGTTTACATTTAAACTGGTAAGTTTTTCTACAATACCCGAGTGGGGTATTGTGTCGAAAGCCTTTGCAAGGTCAAGGTAGGCTGTATGGACTGCCTTTCCCTCATCAATGGCCTTTTGAAGAAGTCGACCAAGTTCAAAAGGCATGATCTGCCCTTGACGAAGCCAAACTGGGTCGGGTCCAATGTCTGCAAGTCCCCTATATCTTTGTTTATGAGCTCCATTATGATCCTCTCCATAGCTTTGCAGACTAGACTTGTTAAGCTTATGGGGCGGTAATTACCAGGGTCCGTAGAGGCACCGCCTTTGTGGAGTGGGACCACAGTTGCCGTACGCCACTCCTTGGGCATGTATCCTGTGGTAAGGCTGAGATTAAACAGCTGCCTTATGTGTGGGTTTAATTCCTTATTTAGCTCGTGTAGCACACAGCTAGGGACACCATCCGGTCCCATTGATGCTGTGTTTTTAGCTTTAGAGAGAGCAGCTTTCACCTGCGCATTTGAGATGTCTGGGAGGCTACACTCCGCTGGGATAGTTATCTCTCCTTTAGGGGGGGGAGAGGGGGGTGAAGTTGGCACTGAACCTGTCTGCCAGTATGTTGGCAATGTCTTTGGGTTCAGTGATTTTTGTATCATTTTGGACTAATTCTGAGCATATCTGGGAGTTTCCACCCAGGTTCCTAACATAGCTGAAAAAGGCCTTATGATTGTCCTTTGAATCCATGGCAATTTTTCTCTCAAAATTGGCCTTAGTTGATTTTATGAGTGCTCGTATTTTTTTACTAAAAATGATCAGGGGTGACTTCCCTTTTATGGATTTTGTTCTATCATGTAATAGCTTTCTCCTCTTATTGTAAAGTTTGTGAATGGCTGGGGTCCACCAGACTGGATGTTTGCCCTTTGTGGAAAGAGTCTTGGTTTTATTTGGGATTGCCTGATCCATGCAGTCCTAGAGGTGTTCATAGAAGGCATTTGTAAGGGCTTCCGCAGCTTGGGTTGTGGTTTCCACTGGCTCAGGGGCCTTGAAGGATACCACACCAGTCTTGAGTAGTGTGAAGTTTGCTTTAGAGAAGTTCTTCATTGTGGTCTTTTTTGTTTGGGGTGGGGGCAGGATGTGGATTTCCAGTGAGATTAGTTTATGATCAGATCTCACCAATGAGGGATATACTTCCGGTGTGGAGCATTTTGTCCCCATGTTTGTGATAATGAGATCTAGTATATTTTCTCCTCTCGTGGGAACAGTGACTAGCTGTTCCATGGCATTTGAATTTATGAACTCCAGGAACTGTTGGGCTAGAAAGTTAGGGCTTGAGTAATGTTCCCAGTCTATATTCGGGTAGTTGAAGTCACCCAATATGATGGTGTTTGGAGATACATTTATTACCTCCAGTGTCTTCAGGAAGGCTGTGTGGGGTTCCTGAGTTTGAGAGGGTGGCCTGTAGCATGCTACAATTTGTAGAGCAGTTTTGCCTATGGTTAGTTGCACCTGGATGGTTTCTGAAGCTTTGTGCATTGCCACCAACCTGGAGGTGTGGGTATCCTTTATGAATATGGATACACCCCCTCCTTTTGTGGTGTGGTCCGGGTTTTGGGGCCAGAACGCATGATATGAGGTAAAACCTAATAGTGCCGGGGTGCTCTCAGGAGCCTTGTACCAGGTTTCAGTTACAGCACAGACATTGTTGTTCTCCATACTGAGAAGGGCCTCGAGTGCGTGCATTTTGAGATTTAGACTTCTGGCATTGAGCAGCATTACCCTCAGTTTCTTCCCATTTTTGTTTTCTAGGGTGGTAGGTTTAGAATTTGAGCCTTGCCTAAAAAAGGCACTATGGGGGTGGCAAGAGCCTTAGCCAATATCCGGAATCCCAGGGGTGACAGGTGCAAGCCGTCCCTTGCGAAGCAGCGTGGCTTGTCAAGCATGTCATCCCAGGCAGACAGACACTGGATCCCCTTTGAATGACACCAGACATTAGCCAATTGTTAAAGCTGATCATCTTGTCTCTATATTGTGGCATCATTCTTGGTGAAGGAAGGATACTGCTCAGGGTCAGGGTCATACCTGCCTGGACTACATAATCAGAGAGCTCCTCTATGTCTCTTTTCATGTAGTCCAGGGAGGTACGTCTCAGGTCGTTCACACCAGCATGGACAATGACTGTGTCATATTTGTACTTGCCGTGGAGTGATCCGAGTGTTTGTGTTATGTGGCGGATTCTAGCGCCCGATAGGCAGCTTACTGTGACCCTCTCCTTGTTCATCCTGGTGAGTGGGACGTCAGTGTGTCTGACTATGGGGTCACCTATGACAAGTATGTTTGGTGTTGTATTTGGCCTTAAGGGCTGTGACTGCTTTTGCACACTGATTTTGTGGTTTATGTGTATATCAGAAGTATTACTCTTCCTGACAACCCTATATGAACAAGCATCTAGTTTCTTCACATTATGGCTTTCAAGACATTTATATGGCTTCTCGCATGTTATGCAAGGCCTTCTTCAAAGGGCTATTTCTGTTATGTCAATCCATAAAGGAACCAGTGTCTCCATGGGATCTAAATTTAATTTTGGTGGCTTTGACATACCACCATCTGAATTAGCCTCTTCAGCAGATCTAAAGACTGAAGCCTGGAAAACTCTTTTCCTTTTTGTTATTACATGTGCCAGGAGAATATTGGAATTCCATGCTATATCATCCACTACCTCCTACTTGACCTTTTGCAAAGATAGAGCCTCTCTGAGGACTAATCCATCCCTTGTCCCTAAAGTAGCCACAAAAGCTAACTGGAATCTATACACCAATCTGCCAGTATTTTTCCCAAACTATTCAAAATGATTTGACTACACACACTAGATGTTCACTGTCAACGGCAGTAATGTTTACAGAGAACTAAGTCCCTCAGGAAGTTTTCTCATTGGTTCATTTATTTTTTTTCCCAAGTAGGTTGGGGGAAAAAGTTTCTAACAAATTCTACATAAATGGTTGACAGGTTGTATAATTTTCATCTTCACAAGTAAAACAGAGTCTCTGCCATCAAAACAGAAAGCTTATTTCACCAGATCAATGCCAACCTCTGCTGTCTTTTTCAGAAATTCTACAGTGGTGGAAATATATGCTGCAATTAAATGGTCTACTTTACATACCTTTGCAAAACATTACAAATTAGATGTGATTTCCAGTTCCAGAGATTTGTTTGGGATTTCTGTCCTGAAAGGTGTCCTGCCATGATGTCACCCAAGAAAGAAGGTAGCTTGGGATAGTCATTCTACTACATAAGAGAGGCCCAACCACTGATTTTAACAACTGTACACCCATAAACCTGATGGGTCTTATCTGTAAGACAATGAAATGCATCATTATGGTCCTCAAGAACATGGACATTGGCAGACTAAAGTCCCTTGACCCAATGTACCTTTTAAAGATAAGACCCTGGCAGTCAAAAATACCTTGACTCAAATTATTTTGTGTTTGTGAAGGGTAGATCTGCTTGCTTAACTTAGTCAAATTCTTTGAAAAAAGTCACTAAGTCCTTGAACAAGAGCAAGTCAGTACATAAAAAGTGCCTCAACTTAGCAAAATAGTTTGACACCATTCTTTGCTCGACCATCATAAACAAAGTTATCAAGCTAATGTATACCCTTATGTTATATGATTCATTGTAAACTGGCTTATGGGCAGAACCCAGCAAATTAAGATTTGCAGTGTACTTGCCTTAAAAATGCTCATTAATAGCAGAGTCACCAAGGGCTTGGTACTGGGGCTGTTTTACCCCTCTGACATCAAAACTAACATCAAAGGCCTTTTTTGACTAAGTTTTTTTGACTATAAACATGGAGCCATATTCAACTCCCGCTAAGGACTCACAGATTCAGCAAGACAGTCTAACGTGCACTAATAAATGTTGCCACAACCACTGTCTCAAGCTTAATGTCAAAAATTGTAGTATTATTTCTTTTAGCAAATAGGAACATCACTAAAAAATTAAACTCACCCCCTAAAAAAAACAGGCCACTGGGGAAGGGCATATTCAAGCCAATTAGTAATGAAGGAGGTAATCGTATTGAACAGACTAGGATGAAAAGTACAATATTACAGTAAGTTCATAGCTTTCAGTTCCAGTCACCACCCATAAATATTATTCCTTGTTGAAAGTTAATTATTTTTGCAAAGACTCTCTTCTGCTCCATGATGTTAATTTAGGTGGAATATAAATACATAGCAGTGCCATCCTCCTTCCCTGCCCTAATTACCACAACTCTACCCATTCTTCCTCCTTTTCTATCACTATTGGGACCTCTCACAATCAGTTTTATAAGTACCCTTTAGCTTTGTCCCTGATATTCTATGTCCTTGAACTGTGCATCATAATAAGTCTGGGCAATTGAATTGTGTCTTTAGGGAGTTTAGAATGTCAAGTTAGAGTTATCAAGAATACTCAGTTTGTGGTATTTAGAAAATGAAAGAATAGTGCTGAGGATGGATTCCAGCTTTCTGAGGGAGACAGAGGATGGGACGTAAATAGTGTCTAGTGGAGTAATTGATTTATTTGTTTGGATTAATGCCCACTGGGGTCATTATTCTTAGTGGTATTACTTTTTGCTTTCAGTAACGTGATGGTTATGTTGCAGGTTTCACTAGGATCATGCTACTTCTACTTTGCGTGTTTCTAGGATGGTTTTCATTACATACAAAGTATTTTTTGGGGGAAATTTGAGGGGAATCTATAAATCATATTTTAGTTATTATATGTTATTTGTACTATTGTAGAATTATTTTGTTAGAACCATAATTTAAGTTGGGGACCTTGTCTGTTTTTGCTGTAGCTTCAAATTAGCCACTTTAAATGTGAAGGGGCTGGAGTTTACTAATTGCAAAATAATATAGCACATAAATAACATGTCCTGTGCAGACTGCCTAAAGCCCTAGCTCTGTATTCTGTCTCTTATATGCTGTTGAGGGAAGATCTACGCCAGGCATACAAGGCATCTTTGGACTCCACTCTGAAGGACCTCCTTCATATCTGCAAAACAGATGGCATCGGAATTACCTGTTCTAAAGACTTTGTCTCTGATATAAATAGGAAATGCTGGAAAGACAGATATGTATCCCAAAGACTAACCCTTGTCTGGAGCAGACTCACCATCTTTGTGAAGCAGAGTTCCTCCATAACCCAGTTCATGTGTAACTTGGACAATTGGAAGAGGAACCAAAATTCACCCTTTTTACACATATGTCCCATGCTTCTGCTTGTAAATGTTTCACTTCCCAAGCCACTGAGTACACCACCAAGGGTACCAGAACTTGTCACAGATTTGGGATACATGGCTAGGCTTAAAAAAGTGCCAGTGATCATTAGCCTAGTACACATCTATGAACCTATAACTAGTGATGCAAGTAGTGTAAAGGTTTCTGGTGTCAAACTCTAGGATTGGAAGTGGGAGTTATTGAGAAGGCTATGGAGGTGGAAGTGAGGAATTTAGTGTAGAGATTACATCTGACTCTTATGTATGGTACCCATCAGATAGTGTTGTTGGGTTTGTGATGACAGGAAATGTTAAGAGGAAGCCATGGAATGCTTAAGAAATGGGTTAGTGACTAGGTGGGGTAAGAATGATGGATCATCCATTTTTAATAAATTACCTATTTGTGGAAAGTGTTTTCCCCAGATTCATGAATCCTCCGTGTAAGACTTAATAAGTCTTACTCGGAGGCTGCAGTTGAATGGTATGACGTCAACGTGCCATGAATATGCATGAGGGCACGCTGACTCAACCGTAAGTCTTACATGGACCGTGTAAGAAAGCAGGGGGCGTGTCCAACTGCCAAACAGTCTAAATGTCCACGCCCCTGCAAGTGTTTAAAATAAAAGCAAATAAACAAGAGCGAGTCTGCTCAAATGTCCCTGCATCAAACACCTCACTGTCTTATAAACCCCCATCACAGTTCTAAAACGCATAACATTAATTTTTTTTAAATTCCCAAAATAGCTGCCCGTATTTGCACGTGTGTGCGTGGGTGTGCCCATTGCTTAGCTACAGTTAGCAATTCTGACATGGAAGAGCATACGAAAGAATGTTTATGCAAATCACACCAAATAGCAATAGCGTAATGGTAGAGCATTCACACAAAGAAGAGGCATTCACAGTTCGAGTCCCACTCTTCCTTTCATATTTATTTTTCAAATCAGTATATGGAATAATACCTAACAAATATGTTTAAACATAACTAAAAAGCAGTGAAATGGCCAATATATCAGTGAACAAAATAAATATTTTAAAGGATCCCAATATAAAATTGCCTGCAGTTAAGCAGCACTTCACCCAGTGCAATAGAGTTGCCCATAGTTCAATAGTGCTTTACCCAGCGCAATAGAGTCGCCCATAGTTTAACAGCACTTTACCCAGCACAATAGAGTTGCCCATAGTTTAACAGCACTTTACCCAGCGCAATGTGTTTGCGCGGATGTGCGCGCCGCGCCAACCAGGGCACCGTAGGGCACCGAGGAGCAACGTAGAGCAAAGTTGCTTAAATGCAGCCACACCCCCTAGCCTGTCTGGACAGTATGAAAATAAAATGAATGACAATGTTCGAACCCAGGACTCTGTGCATCAGAAGCAAAGTACAGAACCACTAAGCCATGACAACATAGGGGAAACAGCCACTGTTAAGATTCATATACTTACTAATGGTAGTTTAACCATTACTACCCAGGTCTGCAGTCAGCCGAGAATTTTACAAAATGGCAAATCACAAAAAAGTATGGGGAAATGTGGCATATTTAAGCCCCACAGGCGGGAATACACGCCATAACTGATTGTAGCTCACATCTGCAGTTAGAATGTCTGGTGTCGGAGAGGCAACACGCTTCCAAGTGCAACGTTGGGGCATCGAGGAGTCGAAATACATGGTTTGGCTCCTTGTCCACCATCATGAGTCAAGACTCCTGCAGGGCCAGTTCCAAGGGACGGAGTACAAGGCAGAGGCTTGGAACCAGTTAGCTCGTGACCTCACCAGTGCCACAGGCGTTCCTCGGACTGGAGAGCAGGTCCATCACCACCATGCAGACCTGAAGAGACGAAAGCAGGACCGCCTGAACCAATGGATACAGGAGGCCCGTGGGATGCGGGATGCCCCACAACTGAGTATGTGGCCATGGAATGCAATATGTAAGAATTATTAATGGAGTTTGTATAATGGATAGGTATGTTTCAATATCCCTTCATTTACTTTAGAGCTGCAGGTGACCGTGCTGCGAATCAGCAAGCCTATGCTGATAGGCTGATAAGGCTGCGCCACCAGGCAGGTTAGTGATTATTCTGCATGTATTGTTATATAAAATATGGGAGAGAGCATGAAAGAAAGTGTTGTAGAACAATAATACAGCCATAAAATTGCAAGTCCTCTGCATGTACTGTCAGATAAAAACGTCAGAGAGGCAGAAAAAGAGTGTAGTAACCCATTAAGAAAGGTAACACATGTCTGGAATAATATCTCTGCAGGCACTGTCATATAAAATAAGTGGGTGAGCCTGAAAAAAGAGTGTTCTAACCTATTAATAAAGGTATAATATATCTTGGACATGTGTGCCATATACACCGTTAAAACAAATAAAGGAGCCAGCGTGTGGAAAATTGTGTAATGTCATTAATAAAGGTCTAAAACCTGGAGTGTGTCTGTGTCACAGAGTTTGAAATGTTGTTGTACCCTTGCATTATACAAACAGTACTGTTTGAAAAGGTGCTGGCAACCCAGTATTGTGCACTCCCATATAAAGTGGGTGATGGAAGTGCTAGTAGCTATGAAACATATATACAGTCCACAACAGTCAGTTACTGGCTGGCATGAATAAGTAAATCTGGCACACGTGTAGCATGTTATTTTTCCCCAGAAATGTGAGTGTGTGTCAAGAAATGCAGGGTTCTGTACAAATCGAAGTGAAAATGCCAAGTGAAAACATCCCAGATATGTAGATAAAGAAATATAAATGCAATCAAGAAATATGTGGCAGTAACATCTGCATCCTGGACAGTTAGTATGTCAGATAAAGGTCAGGCATATATTGAACTAGCCAAACCCATTACACAACCTAATGTATGGAGGCAAGTGTAATAATACATGTAGGGGATGTATACTTGCAGTCACTAGGAAAGTACTGTAGATGAAAAGGTAATTATAAGATGTTGACCGAGGTTTTTTCTACACCCTACTGTATGTGGATAAACCATGCAATTTCACACCTCAACGGGTATGTGTAATCTTAAATATTTGTTGGGACATATGTCCTATCGTTCTATAAATATTTGCATTCACGTTGATGCATGTGCCCTGTTTAAACACCGCAATCATGGTGGCCTGTTGCTACCAAACATCCCTGCATGCTGTTGGAATATCCACTGTGGTTCAATATATGCATGTGTTATGCTTGCTGTTCAACTGTTGTAACCTTGGAGTGTTGGGTTATGGGAATATTACTGCATGCTGTTACAACTAATCTGGAATACTGTTTTGCTTATGTTGTAATTAAACACACCTAATCACAGAATGTATGAGAAGGCCGGTCCCAGCGGACCCACCTGTCCCTCTTCAGCTGTCGAGTGCACCTGGCACTAGCAGGTCCGGTGCCCAGCCCGGGCTCCCCTCCTCCAGTGGTCCTGTACCACCTTCAGGTGGAAGCGCTGCAGGGGATGGGGCTCATCCCCCCCGTGCAAGCATGGGTGGAGAAGGGGCACCTGTCACCATTCGAAGGGTCTGGGTTGAGGTGTGTAGGGAGATCCAGTGTTCAGTCGCTGATTCCCTATGTCAACTCGAGGCGACAGTGGTGCATCTCAAGGGTGAGCCTGCCCATCCTACGCAGCCCCAGCACAGCCACCCTTGGGGCTGTGAAGGTTCAGTGGTTACTGCCCATGGGTGGGGATCTCAGTTCCAATGTTACCATCTGTGGGTTCATGGGCTTGCGATTTCCAAACATCCGACCCCATCAATTGTGTTCACCCACCCCATGTATCATACACTGCCCCTGTATGCGTCTTGTCTGTTTACCTTCCCAGCCTACCTCCCTGGACATACCTACTTCCTCTACCTCACTTCCCACTCTCACCTGAAAAAAAAAAAAAAAAAAAAAAAGGCAATCTGTACCCACAAAAAAATTATGCCCCATACATAGCTGCCCATTTTGCACACATGTCCATTGGACATGTAAGCTGATAATTAGAATTGGCAGTACAACATACTTTGTTGTCCTTACCACTCTTCCAGGGGTGGAAGGTTTCAAATTTCACTCCAAATTCATTGCATATGCACAGCTGTTGCTGTTAAAGAAATGGGCAGCTATGGACCTTCCCTACACCCGTCCTGCACATCCCGAGCTTGTTTACCTACTGTCTGTTCCTCTTTGTGCCCCCTTTTTCACCACTTTCCTATCTCTCCATTTTCTTTTCCTTAAAAGAAATTAGCGCATGGGTTAGCGGGAGTAAGCACTTTTAAGCGGTAGTAAGCGGGTTTAAGTGAGTGTGCACATGTGCGCTTAGCTAAGTATTGCTAAGCGTCACGCAGACCCGTGCAAACCCGCTTACAACTGCTTAAAAGTGCCTTAGTCACTCTATGGCAGGGCCCTTGTTCTGCTGAACAGCAAAAGAAAATCCCTGTGCCAGTCTTGAACCCCAGACCATTGACACAGTAGACTGCATGAATTACCACTAAGCCACAGCAGATATACAAATAACTTGCTTCTCACATAAATATATTATGCATTACAATGAATGTAAATGGAAAATAGGAATGGTATAACACAAATCCTGTTCTGTGGGTCTTTACCAGCAGTTGTGGAATTGCATGACATGACTAGGAAAGGAGAACCAGCCATCCTAGCAGGGAATAATGTTACAGTAGCACCTTAAAAACACCACACAGTATCATACCAGGATAAATACTGGCAAAGGTGAATAGGGCAGAGGCCATACTCCCCAACTGTAACTGATTTATAGGGATGTCCCTGATTTGTAAACCAATGTTAGCTGTGCCCCACTGAATCACTCTGAAAAGTACTAACTGTAGGCAGACAAGTGTGGAATCACACGTAGTGCATAATGTCAATAGGTGAGAGTAGACACTGCATGCACGTCAGAAAAGGTGTACTCATACATATGCTCTGATTCCTAAGAAAGTCTCAACTGCAATATGTCAGTAATATATTGCAGGTGTATCTCACTTATATGTACCTTTCACTGAGGCCATTTAAATATATACCTGAGAGTATGTGAGGCCTGGCAGAGGCAGGAACACACAGGCATATCAGCATTACTGCTGTTATACACTCTGCAAAAAGCTTTGGAAGGAGTTCCAAAAGCATGTCCTTATGTAGGAGTACAACACATAAATATCACAGGATGTAGCCATGTACTGCTAGTAAACAACTGTGACAATGCCAATGTGCCACTGCTGAAAAGACTGGTGTGGTGCACAGACAAATTATACTAGGCTAACCTCTAGTTACCATCCGGATATGTCCACAGGTGTGAGCTACACAGACAGACTACTTGCTCTGATTGACTAACAGGTACACAGCATCCCTGTATGTTCAGCATGATGAACCTCACATGATAATTAAAAATGCTCTTTGCAGTTCTGTACCCCAACCAAAGGTACAACACACCTGTGTATTCAGGCAAAAACCAGGGTGTAGGTAGGCATACTCAGTACTGAAATATGTCCAGTTGTGTTGAGCAGCCTGTGCTAATGTCAACAAAAACAAACCACAAACTGTGCAGAAGTGAGTAATGTAATAATTACAGTATAGCAGTTCACAAACACTGCATGTGCTACAGGAATACAGTGCAATAACCACATTTGTATGGCAGTTAATTGTGTAAGTGAGAAAAAAGTACATACTCCCACGTATCCTGTGTTAGCATTTGGAGGGGTGCGTACATGTCTACACTGAGATGTGTTTACTGGAAGCAGCAACATTCAGGTTTGAGTACAACATGCATATAACTGGCTATAATCCTAACATCAGATAAGAGACATATACCAACCTTCAGACTGACACAACGGTGTCCAGAGCAAACAAGCATGGGCCCCACCTTGGAAAGCTGAAACGGCTAAGCCTACCTAACCTAGCATTTTATAGCAGTGGGCTGCAATCACAGTGAGTAATGCAATCACCAAACAGCAGGCTGCATGCAATTACTGAATGGTGGGCAGCAATTGGTGCAGAGGCTGTCACATGCACAAGTGCAGATACCTAAAAATGCAGGCTGTACCTGCAGTCTACACATGCAATTATATCATTGCAGGTGCTGTGAGATAGAGTGAGAGAGAGAGAGACACGGACACAGACACAGACTGAGACAGAGACAGAACAGAGTGAGAAACTGAGACAGAAAGTTAAATAGAGGGCGAAACCCCAAAACAAACCACCAATAAAAAAAGCACGTGTTATATCATCTGTCCCTTGGTATCCACATATCCATAGGTATTGTGGGGTCCCTCAGTGTTTTACATAACACATTAGGGGCCTGTATGCATATCCACAGGGCTGGTGTACACCTATAATGACTGTCCATTATTGCCAGTCATTGTTGTGTATGAACATGTTTGACATATACCCCGGCAATTACCCTCACTCACAGTACTCTATAGTATGTGTCATGGGTGTGTGTGGCAGAGATGTCCTTGGCCACGGATCACTACATTGGCCGGGCTTGATGCATACATACATATGTGACCTATGATCTGAGAAGCAGTGGCACAATCTGTCGAAGGTTACAAATGTATTTATGTAGTATGCAGGCTTCACACATATGTACTGATTGAAGTCACATGTACACAAATTTATTTGACACGCAGATACCTGATGTGTGCAATGCACATACTGTTTGAAACATATGTCATACCGTAGTAAAAGCAAAACCCACACTGCATTGACCACCTGTGGCACACACACTCAGCGTTTTCAGGACTCAAACCCCTACCTAACTATGTTATGATGCTAGAGAGATACGCATTAACACGGCACACTATATGCATTGCTGGGTGGTTGCTGTTCTCCTTGTATATTTCTGGCATCATCAGACTTTCCAAAGAGGGATGTACCTCATTTAATGTGTTTTCCCAGTCTCCAAAAAGGCTACTCCTCTCAAAGGAAGTCACACACATACACTTGGCATTTGCAGGACTCAAACCCCTACCTAACTATGTTATGATATTAGAGAGATACGCATTAACATGGCACGCTATATGCTTTACTGGGTGGTGTCTGTTCTCCTGGTATATTTGTAGGATGTTGACATCATCAGACTGGACATGGTAATGTGTGTACACATTTTTATGCAATCCCAGGAATGATCCATGTAGGTCGGCAGTTATCAACAGCTTGTACAGGACCCCGTGAGTCTCACCTTGTGTGATCTATCTGTGGACACATTGACATCCCTTCATATGTCAACACATATCTATGCACAGATTGTTGGTTTTGTGGATACGACATGTGTCTGTGATGTTGATGAAGAACTGTTCAAAGTCTATGTGGGACATGTGTAGCTCTGTTCCATGATGTATGTCCCGGGTGGCTACCTTGCAGATGGTGTAGCATGCTTGGGAACCATGATCTGCACATGAACATACCACAGTTGGTAGGGTTGTGTGTTTGTTGGTTTCCAATAGCTCTGTTTATGACTTCTGCCATGATGCACTCCATGGCCTTGCAGATCACACTTTATAGGCTTACTGGACTATACTTCCCATGGTGTGTTGTGCACCCACACATGTGGGGAGTGCCATATGTTGCTGTAACACATTCGACGGTTCCAGGTCCTGTGGAGTGGGTGAGGCTCAACAGACTGTTCAGATGCAGGGTCTGTTTGTTCTGTAGTGCATGTATGACACATATTGTTAAACAATGTAATCCAATTGCTGCCATGCTTTTGGCTTTGGGGGGAGCTGTTCAGCCATTCTACACGTTATATCTCCTGGTATGATGTCAGGGACTATCATCAGTGGGAGGTGGGTATGTATACATGGGCCTTTCTGACAGGATGTCAGCAATGTCAGTAAGGTACAGTTGTCCCTGACTCAGCACATATATGCGTGTACATTACTATTTATTACATAGCTGAAGGACATGCCATGATTCTCAGTCTGGACTCCTTCTCAGCTTCTCTTTACAAAACACCAACAAACCTGAGCACTAATCCCGGTTATACTCTTTTACACACTTAACACCCTACTGATCCTTTATGATCAGGCTACAGAGTATGTCATCATAATACACTGGCATGTCCAGGGGTCGGTTTCATGTGTACTCTCCAGTCCAGCTAGTAAATATTGTGGTTATGACACAATGTTACATCTGCCTCATGTACACAGACAACCCTCTCCTCCTCACATCACACTCACATATATGTGGGAGATGTAACAATATTGACATACAGGATGCTGAGCTCTCTCGATCCATGACTGGCATAGTCTATCAGGTGGTGAGGGTGACCACACACACCACATATCAGTCCCAAATACACCGATAGTGACAGCAAACAAACCACATTATCACACATACACATACTCGGTGGCTCTACATACACTCTGCCTAAGCAGCAGAGACCTCCTAAGCAGACACGCATACAACTGCTACCCCACTACAATGCCCACATGTCACACATTTCACAATGTCAGTGTGCCACACAGTCACTGCCTTTGGGCTAAACAACACACCTGATACACTTGTTATAGGTGACACTTAATGTCAAACACACTGTCATCCCACTCACCAGGCCATGCATGGGAATAGTCACTTTGAGCTGTCTCCCAGGTGCCAGGATCCGCCACATAACACATGCACTCAGATCACTCCAAAGCAAGTCCAGAACTGGCTCCATCATTGTCCATGCTGGTGTGTACAATCATAGATGTTCTTCCCTGGACCACATAACATGAAACATAGAGGAACTCTGTGATCATGTAGTCCAGCCCAGTATTACCCTGACCTTGTCTAGCATCTTACACTCACCAAGTATGATGTCACAGTATACCAACACACTGATCACATTTAACAGCTGGCTAACATATTGATGTTACTCAAAGGGGATACAGTGTCTGTCACCCTGGGGTGACATGCTCGACATGCCACGTAGCTTCCCCATGGACAGCTTGCACCTGTCACCCATGGACTTTTGAATACTGGCTAGGACACTTGCTGCCACCATGCTGCCTTATTTAAGCGGGGCTCAAAGGACAGAACCACCTCCATAGACATTACAGAGTACACGACACTGAGGGTAATGCTGCTCAACACCAGATGTATTACCCTCAAATTGCGCCCACTCAGGAATCTCCTCAGTATGGAGGATAGCAATATCTGTGCACTAACAGACACATGGTTCAGGCTCCCACATGCACACCGGCACTACCAGGTTATATTTTGTACCATGCTTTCTGACCACATAACTCGGAATGGCCAACACAAATAGGGGGAGTATCCATATACATCACAGATACACATACCTCCGGGTTAGTAGCACTATGCAATGCATCACGGACCATACATATGCACCTAACATTGTGCAAACCTGCCTTTTGGTTTGTTGCCTGCTACAGACCACACTCCCCAAAACAGCAACCTCACTCAGCTTTCCTGGGAACATTGGACCATATGAAGGTCTCCCCAAACACCATTATACTGGGTGACGTCAAATACCCACACATTGACTGTGGATAGTACTCAGGCCCCAACACCCTCGCCCAGCAATTGCTACTATTTCTAAACTCATATGCTATGGCACAACCGGTCACCACACCCACAAGAGGGGACAACATATTGGACATGATCATCACCGACATGGGGACTCTATGTTCCACACTTGTGATATACCCCTCATTGGTAAGGGCAGAACATACTTTATCTCACTGGACATCCATATCCCGTCCCCACACCCATCCTGGGTAATCTTGGTGAACTTCCCAAAAGCAAACGTTGCACTCCTCCAAACCACAGTGGTATCCTTCAGAGACCCTGGGTCAGTGGTAAGTATGGCTCAGACTGCCAAATCCTTTACATACACATTCTATGGACACCTAGTGGACCGCATGGATCGTTACATCCAAAATAACAACTGGACTCACTCCTCCAGTGGTAGTGGACCTGTCTGGTAGACCCCAGCCATTAATACACTTTACAACAAATGGAGGAAGCTACTACATGATAGAGCACAATCACAGACAGGGAAGGCATCTGTGATCTGTACTAGCAGACTGCTACAATCACTCGGGTATTTATGTCAAGCACGCTTCTAACGGACAATTGCACCAGACACGTCGGACACTCACAAGGCCTTCTTCAGTTAATTCAGGTACCTGGCTGGACACTCACTGATATGCTGTGTGTTACTGCATACTGACTAAACATACCCTAAACCCACTGACATTGCCATCATCCTGGCAAACAGGTTCAGTGCAGATGTGTCCCCCCATCCCCCCTAAAGTGGTACTGTCCATACCAACAGAGTGTAACCTCCCAGACATCATGAGTAAACAGGTGAGTGCTGCCCTCCCCACAGTGGACAACACAGCATCAATGGGACCAGACGGTGTCGTACACAGCCTTCATGACAGACGTAACACTCACATTACATCACTGTTCAATATAAGAGTTACTGCAGGATATGAACCCACGGAATGGCGTACAGCGATAGTGGTCCCGCTCCACTGGATACTGCCACAACAGACCACAGACACTATCGGCCTAAAAGGCTAACTAGCCTGTTCTGCAAAGTGCACATAGAGATGGGAAACCTACAGACACTGGGTCCTACACATTACAGCATTGTTGTGGGCAGATCTTGCCTGTTGGACCTGTTCATATTCTTTCAACAGTTACTAGGTTCATCAGTGTTGGGACGGTTGTCCACACAGCCTGCCTGAACCTTGCACAACCCTTCAACACAATACCCCACTTGGCCATTATGCATAGGCTCACCAGCATCAATATCAACACATATCTGACACAATGGATTGCTACCTGGATCAGGGATAGCACCCACATGCTCAGTGTTGCAGGTGCCATGTCTGACTAATCGCCATTTACACATGGCATCCCACAAGGCTCAGTCCTGGGACCTCTCTTGTTCAGTATATATTTGTGTGATGTACAGGCTATCACAGGAGGGATATGGCTGCCCATGTTTGCAGATGACTGCAAACTGGGTGCCATAATCAGCTCTCCTGCTGGCACATGCATACTAATACAGGGTCTCACAGAGATAGGTTGACTGGTGCCTGAGCCATGGCCCACGGCTACATGCCATTAGTTGCATAGTCATCCCCTTTGAGAATGACAAGATGCCCACACATTACCATATAGGTTGTAATCCATTACATACAGTAGTAGTTGTTACGGGTTTGTGGACACAACCTGTTCGTACTCTCGCCTTTGACAATCCTATTGTCATAGTGGTTAGACAGTACGTCTACATAGCCCACCATATCCCACATGGTTTCACATGTTGATCACGTGTGGTCATTATGCCCCTATACTCTTCACGACCATGCTTGGTTACTATGCCACATTTGGGATGTACCATACCTGACACCTGCAGCAACTGTAATGGCCGCAAATGTTACTCATCGAGCAGATGTAGGGACTCACACAGATGCCCTGCACAGTTCCGATACAGTGACTCCAGCTCTACTCAGTCACTGACCACCTACACGGATGTGTTGTGTGCCTGTAGTTGAAGGCAATATCTGACCAAGACTTACTGGACATGCTCCACCTCAGGATATCTGACTCCCTTGGTGCTACACACTCCAGGGACATATACCTCAGCACTGATGTTAAAAGGACATGCTGGGGGGACAGATTATTATCAGAAAGCCTCCTCTCACTCCGGAGTGTAGTCCCGATTTTGCATAGGCAGAGCCACCCACTGACCACCTACAGGTGACATCTTGACAAGTGGATGGGTGATCGCATGTTTACCCATGGGATATCTTCTGGGTCCCTGCTAGACAGTGGCACAATACACTGAACGTAAATGGGCTATCTTGTGTGACCTACTATTCACAGGCACAGTGTTCTGATTTGACTGGGTTGCAGAAGCCAAACACACTCTGGCTATGCTTGTACATGCCCTAGGGCAGATAGCCTAGTATCAACCTCTGAACCTATGATAATTTTCATGATGCACAATGTTTATTGCTGATACTGTTTGCAGGTTTTTATCATCTTTGCTTTCACACTTTATATGAACTGCTTAGGTATCTGCAGAACATATTTGCTTATGACAGGGTTCCACTATATTATATACGTGTCTGTTGTCATATAAGTGTGTGCTGGTCCTGCTGCAGCTGTTTTTGCAGGATCATATTATGTAGCATAGCACATACCATGACAATTTGGGTACATGTAGTTGGTGAGTACTGCAAGGCTCCACCAGATGTGTTCAGGCACTGGAACCAAGACTTGAGCAGCCCAAACACATGCTCGATTACATTTCGTGTTTGTGCGTGTGCCTCATTATGGCATTCCTGTTCAGGTGTGTGTGCATTTCTGATGGGTGTCATCAGCCACGGCTCCAGTGCATAGCCAGCATCCCCCACTAGGTGACCATGTGGGATGTCCCCACTGGCAAATGTCTGGTACAGCTGCGTCAGATGCCAGATATGGGAGTCATGGTAGCTTCGAGGGCAGCCAGCACACACATTCAGTATTATGCCCTGGGCATCACATACGACCTGGCAGTTGATGGAGGGGAAGCCCTTGCGGTTGAAGTAGACCCTACCCTGCTCACCGGCTGGTGCTTTGATGCATATGTGCGTACAGTATATTGCACCCACTACCTCAGGGTATTCTGCTATTTGCTGGAAGAGATGCATATTGCTGGCCAATACCTCAAGGGAATTGGGGAAATATACATGATCACTGACATGTGCTGACATG
Source organism: Protopterus annectens (assembly GCF_019279795.1). Taxonomy (NCBI): domain Eukaryota; kingdom Metazoa; phylum Chordata; order Ceratodontiformes; family Protopteridae; genus Protopterus; species Protopterus annectens. Next base: position 132,747,567 of record NC_056732.1, on the reverse strand, counting down.
GCATCCAGGAACTGGTGCAGTACCCTGGATGCTGATGCCTGTGATATCACCATCATATCACCAGTTGGTCTCTGGAAGGTACCTGTTGCTAATATTCTTAGGCCAACACATACCTTAGTTTCCACTGGGATGGGTTCCCCTCTGTAGGTTCTGTGTGTGAGGCGTGGCCTGCACAGCTCCACTATTTGCTGCAAGAGGTCTCTGTCCACTCTATAGCGCTCCACTATCTCCAGCTCATGTAGCCCCTGGTAGGTAACCCTGGGCCTGTACACTCTTCTCCATCTCTTCACTGTGGGTTGTCCAGCAGCATTTGCATTATCACCACCCTCAGCATGTTGCATATGTCACCTTATAACAGCAATGGCAGCCCCTAACATTTTTTGTCTCAGTGAAGCCTTTTCAGTTTTCACTTCTATTAGCTTACTGCAGTGTTGCAGTGTCTCTTGAGAGAAACATAATGGACTGTTGTTTGCAGAGTTTTAAGTGGTGGGCTGGGCTAGTGTTCTGCCTGTGTAATTGCCTGATTCTGATTGTTTTCACCTGCTAGCTCTGCTAGTACTCCCTGGTAACTTCCACTATTTGGTGTGCTTCCTTTTTCCTTACTGTTTCCTGGGGGGGGGGCACCGCGCACACAAGAGAAAACACGCGCACAGCAGCTAACATGCATGCACACATGCTTACACGGACTAAAGCTTGCTTATTCTTCTTAAAACGCGCGCACACCAGCACAAACGCGCTTACAACTGTTTACACAGCCTTACATATGCTTACTCAAGCCTACACACGTGCACACATGCTTACATGCATGCACACTGTCTTACTCGGGTTTACTGGCAAGCACACGCACGCATGCACGCTCAGCAAGAAACTTTGGTGTTATCCACGGCATACACCTTTGATTTCTTGACTTTTCCTGGCCTACCTGTTGACACACCTCTTTCACTATTATGTAAATGTAAGCTGACACATGTCATTCTGCTCCAATGAGCTTCACTCCTTTCATACATACCCCCCTCGTGATGTCACCTATCTTCTACTCTGTTACTCCCCTTATCCTACTCCTACACTCCACTGACTGTGCTCATTTGCTATGTAAACTTGCGATTCACTATCCTAACTCTCATTTGCATAGGATTGCCTACTAATGCTTAGTTACATCTCTTAGACTGAGCTTCCCCCCTTAACAACCTCTACTCGGTGGCCATGTTGTCTTCAGCCTGCTATTCCCTTGCATTGTAAATTCATTTTAGCTATAAAATCCACATTTGTGGATCTTAATTATTCATTTTCTGCTTTTTATGGCACAGCGCATTTGCACGGCACTGTGCTATGGTTAAACCCCAGAGATAGGGATAAAAAAAAGTTATTTTATTTTTAATTTGCATCACTTCACATTGCCAATGGCCATATTTGTGGCCATTAGCATGCTTCCTCCTGTGAATGCATGCTTTTTTTCCAGCTGACACAGCTCCATTTTGCTATTTGCAGAACCATACTCATTTATCAACTGAGTACATTTCTGCAAATAACACTACTCCTACTCTGACAGGTTCGGGTTTCCTGGATTGCAAATTTACCTCATTTGCATGGCTTTCACCTGCAATTGAGGGAATTTGCATATCTCAGTCGTGTCCATGTAGGACTAGTTTGGAGAGCTCAGTTGCACGCCCCTACCAGATGTTCCTGGATCGCTCGGCGGACATGTTGGCTGCATGGAGTCTTACTCTACTCTAAGACTCCATGCAAGCCTTCGTGAATCCGGCCCTTTGTCTTTATGGCAAGCCTCACAAATAAATAAGTGTGTAGTGTAATTTGAAAAGAAAATGGTTGGCCTGATTAACTGTGGGGCTACATAGAGTTAATTTGGCTTTTGACAAGAGAAGGGAAGATGTAAGAAGACTGGATGGAGTTAGGTATGTATAAAGCTAGCTATGGGTGGCATGTCTTTGGATGAGGGTGGGAAGAGAGGAAAGAGGGCCACCAATGAAGAACACTGTGAGTCAGTCTGCCAGCACAAGTGCAGACCATCTCCTATGGACAGCATGAAACACCAAGCATACCTCTCAACTGTCCAGATTTTGGAAGAAAGCTGATAATTTGTTCTGAAGGCTTTGCTCCATTCTTTCTAAAACTGGACATTATTGTGAGAAGTTCTACATTAACAGTACTAACCTGTAAAAAAGTGTCCCTAATTTGGTGTCTTTAACTAATATATAGCAAACCAAAAGTATATTTATTAAGTTAAAATCTACTGCCAATCATTAAGCGGACCGGAGTTCCGCTGTGGCGACCCCTAACCAGGAAAAGCCAAAAGAAGAACAAACATTGATATGCAGAAACAGTGACAATCATTAAACAGACTTCTGCATTTTAAGCCACGAAACCAATGGGTAATATTATACTCACTGTGAAAGGAAAATACCTGCTGTCCTTTTAGGATCAGTGAACCAAAAACCAAAACATAAAAAAAAAAAAAAAACAGACATAACCTTAACAGCAACACCAGATATAGTTTGGTCTGATAGTAGTGCTGTTAGAGAAACAATTTTGCATAAAGTAATATTTATAGGGTTGAGGTCAGAGAGCAGAGTTAGGTATACTTTAGCACACATGGGTAAAGAAGGGCATAGCCATGTACTTTAGCTGTTATCCATTTCAGCCACCTGCTTTTGCTTTCTCATATTCTGTACAATATTTTAATTACCATTATTACCATTAAATTGACCAGTCACAGATTGTGTACGTTTATAATGTAATCAAATTTTAAATCTGTAATCTGTAACTTTTGAAATGATACAAGTGCTGCTACTGTTCTTTGAATTATCACTCTGAGATTATGTATTGTAATCATGCCATTAACTACTTTGCTCTGTTGTGTAATAGTGTTACACTTTTTCACTAATTACATGACCAATTTTTGCTGTGCACCGTTATCTGAGGTTAGCCATATTAGGTCATGACTGAAAAGAGGCTGTTGTGATCAAGTCTACCTACTTGCTCAGATTTTAATAAATCCATGTTAACAAACAAATTAACAAGAGAGGAGATAAAAACTTTTCATCAATACATTTTTTATGCATTTTACTCCTGAGTCCCATAATTTATGTCAATCCCTTCAATTCACATCTATGATTGTCATTGATGGCCATACACTTATTTTAGCACATTAGCACTGTAGGTCAGACAGGCTTCACTGGAATCTGCTGAGTCATGGTTAAGGAATTTACAAATATGACCACATCCACCTATGTGTAGTTAGCATGTGTGCTTTACCATATATGCTTGTGGATCTATGAACAACATGGGAGCCAGTCCTTTAGGAAATTCATAAATGCCATCAGCTTATATCATGGAACTTTTACTACAGATATTAGTGTAGCACTTAAATGCCTCATCAACTTTTTTAAATAGGGGACCAGTCACTAGTCCATTTGTGCCATACCTCCTCACCAATCCTCCAACAGTGGGGGCATTAATCAAACCACAGTCACTGGGACTGCTGTCAAGAAGCAAGGAAGGGAAGAATTATGGCAATGTGATGAGTGTGCGAGTATGTCAGACTGAAACAAATAGACAGGTGTGGCAAAAGGTTGAGATGAAGTGTCATTTATTTTGTGAGATGAAGGTTTTGAAATAGACAAGTCTATGTTGGTGTTGTACACTTATATTTTCATATTAGATACAATGGTGAGAAAAGAACTGAGGAGAAAAGGTGATTGGGATAGTCAAGTGGAATAAATGCAAGAGGCGAAATGACAAGTGCATTTCAACACAATACAAGACAACACACAGAAGAAAGCAATCACATGGCAAGCATGCACAACAACAGACTGGTGGAAGGCCATCTAGGACATCATACTAATTTTACATTGGACTCCATGTGTTTAGTATCCCATAAATTTTCTAACTTTGATGTGGACTTCAAATCATTGCTCACTTCCATGTCATCACTAGGGGCATTCACTGTATCTGTTCCCTGTACTCTATAATCTGTTCCATTCCCTCTGACACCTACCTGAGTGTGTGTCAGATGTGTAGGAGATGTTCATGCACAGCAGCACATTTCCTGCCCTGCTGCTTCACAGGCTTAACTTCCATAGCCAAATGACCCATGGCCTGAAGGATATTGCCCACATCATCCAAAACTTGTTGGATCCTCCTGTGTATAATATATGTGCCCAAAAGCAACCATGGCATAAAAACACAACTTAAATAACCCATCCTTGGTATCCTGCAATTCGTGTGATGTAGTGGAAATGGTTTGGAATGCATCCAATTTATGAGCAGCAGTAAACTATGCATATGACATGAATGTAATGTAATTTAACAGTAGCTAATCACCATGCCATCACGTAAGGCACTTGCTCTGATGTGGTAGATCACATTTCTCCTTGGACTGGTTGTTGTTTGTAAGACATACTGTAAATGAAAACTTCATCCAAGAGTCATCAGTAGCCTACAGTTAAAATCGAGAACATTTCAGATATTGCAGGGCATTCTATCATAAAACAGGAAAAGATCAACAGCTGTAAAGCAAACCAGAACATTTCTTCACCAGACTAATGGAGTAATATTCAAAATACTGGTCTTTATTTAGACTGATGACATAATCAAAATAGTAGGAACCAGCAATATTAATTCTTAAGTGAATTCTTTAACTCAGGGGAAACTGCTTTTAATTGAGAACCATTGCTTTTAGCTGTGTTATTAAGTATATGAGATGTATGGGGTAATATTCAATATTATGTTATATGTTACTGGTTACTTGAGACTTTTTCAATCAATTACATAATTTTGCACAGGTAAGTTAAAAGGATACTATGTTTGTTCTAAAGACTATTGAATAAATGTTTTAGCAATAGTAACAGAACTTGTTTTCACATTTAAAGGCTGCAGAAAAAGATAAAATAAACCAAGGAAACTGGATCTAAGAATCAACACTATCTCTTCAGTTATTGTTTAGTAATCATTAGGTATTTTCCGACACTCCAATATAAAATAGGAAAATTCAAACAACAGTATAACATCACTAGAAAATAATTATTCAATACATTACTGGAATCATATCCAAAATAGGTGTCATTAGTAAAGGAAACTATCTACTTCTACAACACCAAAATTCATAACAAATATGTGATGGAGTTTTGCTATTTGAAAAACACAGATCCAGTGGGCACCACTGTAAGTCAGAATCCATGTAATCTAGTGTCCCAGTATCATCCTGCGTAGTGCAAGTAACCAGACATATAAAACAAAAGTGATATTATGCAGAAACTTTACAGTAGACTGACACAGTTGTATGTAAGTGCATTGAGATAATCAGTAAAGTGTAAACATCACACACACACTTACAGTATTGATATATGCCCATATTAGCCCTCTCCATGGCACTGAAGACTAATGCAGTGACTGTGGCACAGACAGCCCAGTTTCAGTTAGTAGCTCAGGAGTCTGTAGGACCTCGCAGGTAAAGATAAGATGAGAGTCCCTAGTACCAGTTCACCCATCCTGGCAGGAGGTAGGTCACTCAGCTCACCACAAGGACGATATCTTGCAGAAACACTAGGTGTTATGAGTAGATATTTAGTAATGTAATCCATCACCAGTAAACCACAGAAAATCCAACATGTGGAGGCATGCTTCTCCTCAGCAGACTGTATCACTGAGCTCTGCAGAGCCACTGATGAGGAGGAGTGGGTGATCCCAGTGGGTTAGGCCATCCACAGGATTGGCAAGTAGACCTGCTCCCTACCATCCGACTCTTAATGGGTAATGATGGGTTGATGTGTACCTGGAATGCCTGATGTGTACCTAGGAATGCCTGGCTAAAGTATACCTGGAATAAATGGGCCAATCATGTTTCATTAATGGGGCCATCAAGTAAGGTCCTGTAGAAAGCACAAAAATAGCATTATTATTCACCTTTCAAATCCTATCAATAACAACTCAAAGCCATAAGATACCACTTAGCTATTGTGTATAAGCAATGGAGCTGCAACATATTACAAAATCCAATAAATCTTCATCCAGTAACTGTGCACATATATACAGTAATTCAGTCCTTGTTATAGAAGGAGTACTCACCTGCATGGTCTCTTTCCCAGTTAGCACTGCCAGAACAATTTTCATTTACCTAGTTACATATAGCTAGTATTACGTCTGCAAGACAGTAGCCTGTGGGCTATTTGTGTACAGCAATCCCCCTACAGAAATTTGTGGGTAAACTCATAGTAACCAGCCACACTGATGGCAGAACAAATGCACAGCTATAATGACAGGAAATATGTACAGACATACAACTATATCTTACAATATTGTAGTTCTCAAGGGCAGCTCATGGGACTTGAGTTGTTGAGCTGCAACTTTTCCAGATGTAAAGCAGAAAAATCATTTTTTTCTTTGTTTGTATTTTTAACTTATTTATTTATTTTTATTTTTACTTTAGATAGTCAGCTTTACTATTTCAGAAACTGTGAATGTGCAGAATTCTGATTCGTAAAAAAATATATCTGACTTGGCAAATGTATTGGGTTTCTAATATGCAAGCAATAATGCCTGACAGAGTGTGTGTTAATGTGCAATTAATGCCCGCCCAGGGGTGTTATGAGGCCTGACGCAGGAGGTGGTGGGCCTCTACACTCCTGGAAGGGCATTAATTACACATTAACACACACCCTGGAGGATATTATTGTGCTTAGAGAATGGGCTGTCTGTAAAATTGTTGTGTTTAACTTGCTTATTTATTTTTTTAAGTAGTCTATATTTTTTATATATATTTTAATGTAAAATAGTTCCTCTGCCTAATTTTTCAAACTTGCTGTAGTATAAGTTAATGGTGTTGGGAGGAAGCATTTTATATCAAACATATATAAAAAATAATATAGTGATTAAAAATATAATAACCAAGTAAAACACAACAACTTTACATAGAGTGCATTCTCTCTCCTATACTCACAAAATCTCCTCTGCTTTCATACCCACACTCACTCACACAAAATTGATCTCACTCACTCTCTCACACATACAGGCTCCCCTGTTTTCATATAAGCATTCACTCACTCTTGACCTCTCTCACTCTCTCTCGATCTCTGTCACACACATGCATTCAATTACACAGGATCACTCTCGCTTTCTCTCTCACTCTCACAATCTCTCTCTCTCTCTCTCTCTCTCACACACACACACACACACACACACACACACACACACACACACACATACAGTCTCTCTCTCTCTCCTTTTTTTTTTTTTTTTACATGTTACGCTTGCTAAACAGCAGAACCACTGCTTAGCAAGTGAAAAACAATGGTGACTATTATTTATTTATTTATTTATTTTGCAGTCCAAGCTCCATGACAGCTTGATGTGCTGCCATGAAGTGATCATCAGGCATTCCTTATACATTAATACCCTGTTGGAGAATGTTCATTCTCCAAGCAGGGTGCTGATGTACAAGTTGCCATTCTATAAAATGATAATAATGAACCCCATTCTTAACTCAGGTACAGTTAGAGTGCATAACATTAGTATTGTTTCAATCTTTGATGATAGCCAAGAGTGTTCTTCTCTGTATCCACAATGTATCCAGAAGCACCTCCTTCTGCAATTCATATAGGGTTACCTGTATTAGTAGCATATTTAAGTATGACTGTAATTTTTATTAGTTATCCTGCTCTTACTACTACTGGAACTGTCTGGGGGGGGTCTTTCTTCCATGTTGTTTTAATTTCTGCTTGCAAATCTTTGTAGTTTATGAATATGTAAGACACTATAATTGCTTGGTGCAACTTTCTTGGACTACTATATCTGATTTGCTTGCAAATTTTTTTTAGCTGTTGGTATTTTGTGATACCTTGTGAGCTGAACTTCAATTTTGTTATGTTTTGAGATTCATGTTTCCAAGGGTACTCAGCTGCTTCTATATTATAGATTATGCCCTCAAAGAGAATAAGGCAATTATGCCTTATTACAGGCCCTCCTGACATTTTGTGGGTGCAGTAACAACATTTCATTGGTGACTGGGTTATTAGACAAAGAACCCAGCAGCCTTTTTGGGCAGCTAAGGAGTTAATTTGTTCCTGGTGCAGACTGAGTCACGAGTGAATACAGGGTGACCTACAGACAGGTCTGTAAGTGCTGGAGAAAGTGTTTTTTTTTTAATTATATATTTTTGTTTTAATAGCACAGTGCATAACACACCCCCTTTTTGATGCACATAAGGACAACTTGAAGCCAGCTGTAACATACCAAAGCTTTCTTCCAAAGTTAAGCACTTTCATTCTTACTGTTTTTAGAACTTCACCAGAACTAAAATAATTTGTTAAAACAATGTTTAAATAACCTACCAGCAGTCACATGATAGAAAAGAACAAATAAAATCACACACTGTCAAAGTGCTTCAATTTAAAAATTGAATTAATTGAAACAGTCACATTAAAACCAGGGTAGCTTGTGGCATTTAACTCAATTTGCTACCTCAAGTCTCAGGCATCTAAATGTTCATCCTTTATCCTACCCTGAATGTCCTTCCCAGTTTGTTCAATAATTAAGAAACCAAAGCTGTGTGTATCGCAAACCATGACATGTTTGTAAAGGGCATTTGTAAGTTAGTTCTTCCTAGAACTAGCAGAGTAGATGTTATTGTTACATTAGTGGAAATATTAGTAAAAATACTAAAAACTAGTAAAACAGGAAGGCGCTCATCATAAAAAATATGGTATGAAAAAATGTGTCTTTTTGCCCACATTGCCCCAAGATTGTCTGTGGCAATGTTTTTACAGTAAGAGGGGTGACTTATCAAATCAGAGGACATTTTAATGATATTGTAGTTCTACAAACATAGGATACTTAGCCCAGTGTTTAAAATGCCCTGCTTTTTATGCGGGAAAAACTTCTAGAAGGTTAAGAGACCGCATATATGAACATTATTTAGATATTAGGAAAAACATACTTATGAATTCTGTTTACAAACATGTCATGGTTTGTGATGCACACAGCTTTGGTTTCCTTATTATTAAACAAATCAGGAAGGACATTCAGTGTAGGATAATGGATGATCATTTGGATTCTTGTGAATTGAGGTTGCCACAAGTTACCCTGGTTTAAGTGAAACAATTTCAATTAATTCAATTTTAAAATTGAAGCACTTTGACAGTGTGTGATTTTATTTGTTCTTTTTATCATGTGACCTTTATATCATGTGACTTAGGTGGGTTATTTAAACAGTGTTTTAACAAATGATTTTAGTTCCGATGAAGTTCTAAAAACAGTAAGAATGAAAGCACTTAACTTTGGAAGAAAGCTTTGGTACGTTACAGCTGGCTTCAAGTTGTCCTTCTGTGCATCACAAAGGTGGTGTGTTATTCATTCACTCATTCATTTGTGTGTCTGTTTGGGTTCCTAGCACAATGCATGCCAATGCTAGCTGGTTAGTATATTTTTCTTTAGCTGTGTGTGTAGGTGCATGAGGGTTGCAATGGAATGTTTTGAATAAGTATTCAGCAATTTGATCTCAGTCAGGCATCTCTGATGTACATTGTCACACAAGTTTCTGTAATTGATGGTCACATCTCTGTGTGTGCATTTGTTTGTGTGTGTGTGTGTGTGTGTGTGTGTGTGTGTGTGTGTGTGTGTGTGTGTGTGTGTGTGTGTGTGTGTGTGTGTGTGTGTGAGTGCAGTGGGGTTGCAATGAGCTTTCTGCATGTTTCTGACAGTAGTAAGTTGAAATACTTTACCTTGGTCATTATTTGTGCATGTCTTCATCAGTCACCTGAGCTGTACAGCCATATATGTGATTGCAACTGATGGACACAGTGTTGCTTGTGACTCGTTGAGTATAAGCTCGTGTGCAGGGGGTTGCAATGGTCTGAGTGTCTCTCGACTGCAGTGAGCTGAACTACATTCCTGTGACTGTTTTAACATATTCATTCATTTGACTGCTATCAGACATCTGAGGTGTACACTGTCACACATGTGACTCTAATTAATGGACACATGGTTTATGTGAGTGTGTTTGTTTGTCTGCATATTTTGAAAGATGAAATGCATTGCACTGAATGGATCTCATAGCAAAGGCCTGAAATGCATTATTGTTTCAATTATTTATGTACTTTTTAAAATTTTATTGCAGTAAAACATCTGACGTTACACAGTCATCAAAGTTGCTATAATTGCTGGGCATATCTGTGTGTGTGTGTGTGTGTGTGTGTGTGTGTGTGTGTGTGTGTGTGTGTGTGTGTGTGTCTGTGTGTGTGTGAGCCTGTAAAGTGGATGCATGTCTGTTTGTCTGTATATGTAGGAGAGTTGCATTGGGTTGCAGTTTGTGACTCTGATAATTAGTGAACCACATTATTGTGGTCATTATTAGGTATGTTTATATTTATTTTGCCAGAGTGTGATTCAGCTACATAAGGTGTATATTGTCATACAAATAACTTTATTTGATGGATAATATGTGTATATGTGTGTGTGTGTGTGTGTGTGTGTGTGTGTGTGTGTGTGTGTGTGTGTGTGTGTGTGCACGCACATGCACACGCATGCACACATGAATCTGCAGACAGTTGAAATTAATTACTGGGGCCAATTATTATTTTTTTCTTTTATTACAAAAATATTTCTGAGATGTCTGCAGTTAGCAGAATGGCTGTAATTGCTGAGAACTGTGGCTGTTTGTGTATAGCGACTGTCTTTGATTCATTCTTTCAAGTAAACAGTCATTACTTTAAGACTAATGTGCATTTATGTGAACATTGTTAGAATATTGTGGCTACTGAAACAAAGTTAAAAAACATTATTGTGACTTTTTTGTCATAGATATCTGAGGGGTTCACAGCTTTTGGGGGTCTTTTTCTCCCCTGTGCATTGTCCTATGGCACTCTATCCAGTGCCCCTTGTCTATGTCTAGTCTACCAGCTACCTCCTGCCATGAATTAATTTGATAGGCATGGGGCCTGAGGTGTGCGCAATTATCAAAGTGCCTATAATTGTTTGGAATAGGGCTGTCTATGGATTACAGTGGTCAACCCTATTGTAATCTGCTCAAGTTAAACAATGTTTTGTTTGAAGTACATTAGAATACTTTACTATGGCTAGTATTTGTGTGAAATAAAAATACATTGCTGTGATCATTACTTGCTTATCACAGCCAAACATCTGTATGTGCAGAGCCAAGAAAGTGGCTATAGTTACTAGGTATGAAAGGTGTCTGAGGATGACAATAACTGAACTTGCTGTCAGTTGCTCAAGTATTCAGGCATTATTCTGGCTTTGCAGGACTGTTATGTATTTGTGTGACTACCATGATTAATGATTGTGTGAAACAAAGTTGAAATAAATTATTATAACCAGTATTTTTTTTAAATAATGCATCCAAGGTATGAGCATTCACCAAAGTGGCTATAATTGCTTAGTATGGTGTCTATCTTAGATGGTACTGACTGACTAAGCCTGATGAATCTTTCCTCAGCAGTCATTTCTTTGGCTTCACAAGTCCCCTCATGTAAAGGAGAACTCTTCAATTGTTCCTGCCACCTGAAACACTTTTTTCAAAAATGGTTAATAAAATCGAATTACTTGACTTTTTAAGAAATCTCTCAAAAAATGTCTGCTTCATGAAAATAATTTCAACTTCTTTTCAGGCACCAGTTGACTTCTGTAGTACTTTACTCTGCTGGCATTTAGCATAAAATTGACTTTTATTAACAATAATATTATGTACTAGGAAATGTGATGGGAGTATTTTTTGGGTTGTTTTTACATTGCCAGTCCTGTACAAGTTTATAGGCATCAGTGTATGAGACTCATAAACAAATTCAAATTATTATATATTGCTATCTCATAGTTTTAAACAGGGTCTTTTTGGAGTGCAGTGAAGATATTTTCCTGATTCTGAACATGTCTCTCTGCATCCAGTTGGCCACTTTAGTACTCTCTCTTCTATATTGTAACTATTTTTATACTACAGTGGTCAGTGATTCCGATTTTTATACTTTCTTCCTTGCCTACATGGTCCGAGATATGGTTGAAAAGGGTTTTTAAATCAATTCACTTACCTGGTTAAAAATTCTAAATAAATAAATAAATATAAATGTGCATTTTTGTGAAGCTAGATCAAATACTTTACAGTTTTTATTGGATGCCAGTGACTAAGCCTGCAATCAGTGTCCAGTTAGTGCCACCCCTGACTAAGAAGCAGACTTGTGATTGCAGGAATGTAGACTAAGTTCCATTTGAGCCACAGAAAGTATAAATAGTGGCATAAAAATGAGAGTAAGTTGATTCTTCCAATAGAACAAGGTGGACTAGCATTACCCAGTTTGAGGGGGTATTTTAGAGGAACACATTTAAGCCTGTTATATACAGCACAAGCAGAAAACTATAATTTAAAGTGGAAAGGAATGATAATGATACAGGGAGGAAGCTCAAGAAATAAGGCGAGATTGAGATTTTGGATGCAGCCTCTTAAGGAGAACAACAAGAATCATACAGAGTATTATATTCATAAAATAGCAGGGAGTATTCTAAGAACTAAACCAGCACAAGAATGAAGAGAAGAGATTCTGCAGATAGGGATGATGGTGGTTAGGGATACAGATAATAGACAAGAGGGGGTTGGAATTTATTGAAGAAAACTGGCAAAGGAGCCAAGGTATTGGGAGCAAATAACTAGAAAGGGAAAGGTAGTAGAATGAAAAGAGGCCAAGAATTTATTTGGACTGCAGGTTAGAGATTGCTTTCCCTATCAAGGATTGATATCAGAGTATAGGCAAAGAGAAAGAAATAGGGGGTCCTAAATGAAAGACCAGCACTGGTAGAGTTTTAACTATACTCTAGAACAGAAGCTGCATTAATAAAGGAATAATTAGTAGAGCATATCAAATAGTGCATGATAATTATAAGAATCAGTCAGAAGAGTTTAGAAAGGATCGGGAAGAGAGACTGGATATGTAATTCACCAAGAGACAATGGGGGATATATGTATATCTCCCAAATATGTAGCAAAGTCTAGAAGATTTAGGGTGTGTGCCTGGAAATGTTTACATAGCTATTTTATACCCCAAATACACTTTTAAGAATTTTTCTCAGGTGGATAGAAAATGTTGGAGGTGTGATGGGCAAGAAAGAGTTGGCTGGGAACATATTTTTTGGGAGTGTAATGAGCTGACAGATTTTAGGGATTTTCTGTCGGAGATGCTGGGTGAATGGATTGGATTGACTGGAGAGATTTTTTTTTTTTTTGAGCTATGATACAGAAACGGAATTCCCTAGATAAAGTAAATCCTTGCTGAGTCTAATTATGTTGGTTGCCAAAAAACAATTTCTAGAAAATGCAAATCAGAGTCTTGACCTACTTTACTAGAAGTAGTGAATATAGTAACAGGACTGCGGTGGTGGTGCTGCAGTAGCGTTGTCGCCTCACAGTTAGACATTGCCCATTCGATTCTCAGTTAGAGCATCTTCTGTGTGGCGACATGCGTGAATGGGTGTTCCTTTGTTGAAGGTTGTGCGTTAGGCCTGGCAAGCCAGCATGTAAAAATCTACTGCCAATCATTAGCAGACCGGAGTTCCGCTGTGGCGACCCCTAACCGGGAAAAGCCAAAAGACACAAACAAGTGAATATAGTAACAGAGATAAAACAATTGGAACTGGGATCTTTACAAAAGGGACTGAGCAAACTACATATAAAAAATGGGAATTCTAGGAATAATATATGCAGAGTAGGAATGAGGTTTAAGAGGCAGGATTTGAATGAGCCATATAATGCTTAATTGCCAGTGACTGGATAGGTTATACTGTAAGTGATAAATAATGTTTGCAGCTACAGTTGGTTCAATGGTGCCTGTAATGTACAATGTTTGCAACCAAAGTAGTGTCAATGTTACTTGTTTTTCATTTATATAAATGTAAGATTGCTTATGTCATATGTGATAATTTAATGAAAATGTTTATTGAAAAAAAATGACAGCAGTGAGAGATATGGAAGTGTTCTAATGCCAGAATGAGGAAGAGAATAAAAGAAGTGTCAGAAGGGAAAAAGGTATGATAAGAGAAAATAATCAAGTTGTCTAAAATGCATTTAGTTAAGTTATCAAAGAAAACACAGTGGCATAGAGGTTGTGAAAAAGTCCTGTGAAGATCGCCACAAAACGTCAGTAGAGGTCATCTAATAGGCCACTGCAGACCAAAGTGATCAGAAAGATGGAAGAATAAAGAACAGAAATTCATACATTGGAGAATGTAGAAGAACTCATTTGGAGAATGGTTTATTTGAATGGGAGGAAGGAAAGGTAAGACATGTTGCAGATAAGGAAAACAAACTTTATCAGTTATTCCCCTTTGTGTTTACACAGGTTAAAGGCAGCATGCCAGCTTGGGAAGGAAGAGCAGGCATGGCCATGGAATGAGGAATGACTGGAAGTAAAGAAGAAGAAGAATTAGAAGAAGAAAAGGCAGCTGAGAGGCTTGATGTGAAAAGATAGCAGTTAAGATCCATGCAGGAGTATTGAAATAGTTGGTAGCAGTGCTCTATAAACCATCAGTAGGATGTCATTGTCTATCCTTAGTAAATGGAATGATGCCATAGGAATGGTAGTCCCTTTACATCAGGTTAGGTTTAGATAGAAGACATGTAATTATAGGCCTTTTATACTCATTTCCACTCTGGAAATGTTCATTGGTAAGATTGTGTGCAACATGCCATGGAGTTATTTTATACTATTTTTGTCACAAGGATGAAGTCAGAATTTGGTAAATAAAGCATTGCCTACATCTAACAATGGTTTATTGCTATTGTACAGTTTATTGTATTTTGTATCATATTATGTAGTGTGCATTTGTTGGCTTTTTATTAGTAGGGTATATATTATTTTGCTTTATGTGACTAAAAAGTAGTCCTACAAACAACATACAGTGAAGTAATGAAACAAGCAAATGTCACACACAGCAGAGATACTTGCTAAAATTCAGTATACTTTAAAATAAGCTGTCACAGTGCTAAAGACATGGAAAGACATCCCTTATATAATACAGATAAAACTATAGCTACAAATAAAATAAAAGAGACAAGTTCTGTGAGACACAAAACATAACTTTTAGTTTTCTATTTAGAAAAAAAGGAAAACATAACCATTCCCCCAACCACCTGTGATAAGAAGAATAACTGCATGAGGGCAAATACCTAATCTGTGGTGAGAGACTGTAATGATGTGCATTTATTTTTCACAAGTTCATTTCTGTTATTAATTTCATTGCAGTTTGGGGATCAGAAACGTGTCTTTTCTCCCTCCAATCTGCATTGAAACGAATCATAATCAAACATCAGATTTTTGATTTCCATTTTCAATTTATATTTTGAAAGTGTTTCCCATTCTGCAGTTGATCTTGATTACAGGTGGTTGCTGTTTAAAACAATACATTTTTTTTTCTTTTCCATCATATCTGTACAAGCTCATAACTTTTTATGCAGAGGTGTGCTGACTTTGCTAAAACAGTAGTTTGTGTTCTGTTGCTACACTTTTAATGACTTTCAACATTACAGTTTGACTTTTTAAAAGGACTTATTTTCTTTTTTACGTGTGTTTCTCTTACTGCTGTCATTACAGATAGAAAACTTGTTGCTTTATTTCACCAAATTGTACAGAAATCAGTAATGATTGACTGTCAAATGCATTTGCATTCTTTTAGAGATTTCTGAAGATGTCCTTCAAGGATGCATCTGCAGTCATAACATATGGGTTGTCCTGCCTCAGGCAGCCCTTCGGTCGGCCGGATTCCAAAGTCTGGGTCTGGCCTCGGCTGATGTTGCACTTCACCCAACGTCATAGCTCCTGGGGTATAAAGGCATCAGCTGACGCCATTTTCCCCAGTCTTTCTTGCCGCGCTGTGCCCGAAGCAGAAGCTGTTCGCAAGTGCCGGTCGGTCAGATCCAGAGATTTCAGCTACCTAAGACTTCTAAAAAAGCTAAGTACCCTGTTGGGGACTCTTTTTTGCCTCAGCCGATGTCAGACAAAGTAAATAATTGTTTAACTTGTGGGAAACAAATACCTCATAAGGATTTCCACTCTTACTGCCTTCCTTGCTTAGGCCCAGACCACGACGTATCAGCTTGTTTAGCCTGTGCTTCCTTCAACCGACGGACACTTAGACGTCGGTCGGAGTTTGCTGAAGAGTTTTTTGGCTCCGCTTTTGCATATAAAATGCCGTCGGAGACTCCGACTACACATTTAGCTAAAAAACGCAAGGAAAAGAACCAACACTCGCGGCCCGCGGTTTCGGCTGAAACCACGGTTAGGCCTACCGCGAGTGTCTCGGTTTCGGCTGAAACCGAGACCTCGGATCTCCCTTCGGCCAAAAGCATGCCTCCAACAACCGAGGCCACACAGGCCCCGGCTGAGTCGGCTACAGAAATTCCTACTGAAGAAGCAGGCACACAAGATTTGTCCGACACCATTCCGTTGGACATCTCTACTCCTGCACGTGGGGCAGCTAGACCCCCTGCTTCTATGTCTATCAAGGCCTTCTCCAGGGCTAAAGCAGCTAAACTTTCCAAGGCCTTACCTACAAAAGCTCCCTCTCACAGACCTACCTCAAGTTCTCAGATTCTCAGCCTTGCTGAGGACCTTATTTCTCTGATCAGGGGATCCCAACCTCACCCAGACAGGGCCTCACAACCCCTCCTGAAAAGAGGCCTAGGACTGAACCCCCTGAACCTCTCTCCTCTGACTATTCCTCGGATGGTTCAGATTTATCTGACCATCAGGAAGGACCATACTCACCTTATGAGGATTCTGATACAGAAGACTCCATTCCTTCTGCCTCCCCTCCAGAAGAATTTTCATTTGGGGAAACTCTACACTCAATGAGGGAACACTTCCAATGGCAGGGTCAGGATTTTTCTGATTCTAGGAAAAGGCTAAGAACTTTTTTACACTTACCACAGCATAGGCCTTTAGCCATACCACCTGTACTACCAGTTGTTGATGATGCATACAATGATGCCAGTACTGCCCCTGATTCTCTTCCCCCGGCCCCTGCCAAACCTGACAGATACTACAGGGTCCCGGATTCTCACTTCCACTTGTATAAGGCCCATGCTGCAGACCCAGAAACCATTTCTCAGGGCCCTAAGGGTGTTGCAGCTGCCTCTGCCAAAAACCCCCTACCCTCTGAAAGAAAATCAAGAGCATTAGAGAGATGGGGTAAAAAGGTTTATACATCTGCTACTCTTTCTGCCAGGGCTTTAAACTGTCAATTTTACATGATACAGTACCAGGAATTTTTGTTAGATCAGCTGAATAAAAAGCTGTCCTCTCCTGAACCTTTAGACCGTAAGTCCCTTCAGGATTTGGTACACAACTCTCAGCAGGTCAGTAATCATTTCTTAAAATGTGGCTATGATGCACTGGAGGCTTCATTTAGATCAGCTATGACTGGAGCAGTGATTCGAAGGCATGCCTGGCTAAAAGAACAATCCTTGCCAGACCATGTTAAGTCTAAACTCCTAGATGCCCCTATGGAGAAACAAAGTTTATTTGGCTCCCCTGCACAGGAGGTTCTAAAGAAAGTGGAAGAAAAAGCAAAATCTGTCCAAACAGTCAAGGATTTTCTGCAGGTCCAACCTCCGAGGTTCAGCAGAAATTGGCCTTCAAAGAATTGGTCCTTTCCAGACACCTCCAGAGCACAGAGATGCAGAAATAGATGCCCAAGAGGCAGAGGTCAATCAAGGGGTGCCTACAGGGGTCATCAGTGGCAACCTGCCAACCAGAGAAGTGCCGCCACAGCTGCAACTGCAACCACTTCCACAGGACAGACACAATGACTTGGCTCTGATTCCGCCTACCAGGGAACAACTGGAAGCACCCTTGGGCGGAAAGCTAGCTTTATTTTCAAAAAACTGGCATTGCATTACAGGAGACAAATGGACTTTGCAAACAATAGACAAAGGCTACAGGTTTCACTTCCACACTCTACCAAAAAAGAGAGGAATGCCAAACCTTCCACCAAGCCAGAAATCAGAGGCTCTAAAACAAATCATCAGCTTACTAAGGATGAGAGCAATAGAAAAGGTACCATCTATGGAACAAGGCCAAGGATTTTACTCCAGACTATTCCTTGTACCAAGAAAAGAAAATCAATGGAGGCCTATTCTCGACTTGTCCGCACTGAACACATATCTCATTGTTCCAAAATTCAAGATGCTGACCCTACAGCAACTGCTTCCTATGTTGGGCAAGGAGTCTTGGCTGGTGACTCTAGATCTCAAGGAGGCATACCTGCACGTCCCTATACGACCAGATTGCAGAAGACACCTCAGATTTCTTGCAGGATCAGAGCATTATCAATTCTCAGCATTGCCCTTTGGCTTATCTACTGCACCCAGAGTATTCACGAAATGCCTGGCATCAGTAATTGCACTTTGCAGGCTTCAGGGAATTCAAATCTACCCATACCTGGACGACTGCCTAATACAAGCGGACAACAAGACAAAAATAATAAAGGATTTGGCCTATGTCATACAACTGCTGCAAACCTTGGGATACACAGTCAACATACAAAAGTCAAGACTAGTGCCATCCCAAAGGATAACATTTTTGGGTGCAGAACTGGAAACAATAACTCAGATGGCTTTTCTCACAGAAGAAAAACAAAAGCAACTACCAGTCTACTTCATGGCATTAACAAGACAAACTCAGCTTACTGCAAGGAAAGTTCTGCAGGCCCTGGGTTACATGGCATCCTGCATAATGTTGATCCCACATGCCAGGCTGCATATGAGAAAATTACAATGGTACCTAAGGAATGTATGGTCTCAACACAGACACAGTCTAGAAGCCCTGATACCAATCATTCCATGCCTGAAAAAAGAATTCCTGTGGTGGGCTCAGGCCTGCCAGATCAACAGAGGATTGCCTTTCCACAAACCACATCCAAGGCAGACCATCACCACGGACGCCTCAGACCTAGGCTGGGGGGCACTCATGGAAGACAAGTGTATCCAAGGCCTATGGTCCCAAGACCAGCTGAATCTACACATAAATCTAAAGGAGATGCTGGCAGTGAAGCATGCAATCGAGGCATTCAAATCATTCCTCCAGCAAGGACACCTGCTGATAAGGATGGACAATACCACAGTCATGTGGTACATCAACAAACAGGGAAGCACACATTCATACCCTCTATGCCGGATGGCAATGGACCTGTGGAACTTAGGCCTGAATCTCAACATCCAACTGCAGGCCAGATTCATACCAGGAAAAGAGAATTCACTAGCAGACAGCTTAAGCAGAACTACCACGGATGCTCATGAATGGATGCTGCATCCAGACATCTTCAAAACCATAACAAAGAAATGGGGAATGCCAGAGATAGACCTGTTCGCCTCCCCACTCAACCACCAACTGAAGAAATTCTGCTCAAGAGTATACCACCCACAAGCCTGGAGGGTGGACTCCCTTTCTTTCAGCTGGAAGGCCCTGACAGTATATGCCTTTCCACCTCTCCCATCGATGTACAAAGTTCTACTGAAGATCAGAGAGGAACAGCCAAAGGTAATTCTGATAACTCCAGACTGGCCAAGGCAGCATTGGTACCCGCTACTGAGAAGCATGTCTCGGACGAACTCATGGCCTCTACCTCTATGTCCTTTACTTCTAACGCAGAACAACTACAAGACCCTGCATCCAAACTTAAAAGCGCTGCAGCTAACTGCTTGGAAAATTGCATAAAACAAAACCAACCTGTTTTATCTCAGAGGGTTAAGGACATTATCCTGGAGGCTCGCAGACCCTCCACAAGGAAAACATATTCAGCCAAATGGAAGAGATTCCTCATTTGGAGTGCAGCAAAGGGAACAAATGTCACACTGGCAAACCTAGCACACATCCTAGAATACTTAGCAGAACTGTTCCACAATGGCCTGTCCTATTCTTCCATTAAGATTCATGCATCAGCAATTTCAGCAGAGTACAACATGGATCCTCCTGTCTTCTCTCATCCTCTCCTCAGACAATTTTGAGAGGGATCAAAAATGTAAAACCTCCAAGGAAACCACCTCTGCCTGCATGGGATCTCAATTTTGTGTTAGAAAAATTAACACTTCCCCCTTTTGAACCAGCAGCAACAGCAGACTTACAGTTCTTATCTTGGAAAACTTCCTTCCTGCTAGCAATCACTTCAGCAAGAAGGGTATCCGAGTTACAGGCATTAATGGCAGTGCAGCCTTTCCTTATCTTTCACCAGGATAGAGTGTCTCTGAGAACCAATCCTACTTTTATGCCAAAGGTGGTATCCAGGGTATCCTTGAACCAAGCTATTCATTTACCTACATTCTTCCCTAACCCACAGAACAGGGGAAAAACTACTACACACCTTGGATGTACACAGACAACTGCACTACTATCTGGACAGAACTAAGGCCAGCAGAAAAACTGACCAGCTTCTGGTAGCATATGCAACAGGAGTGCAAGGAAAAGCAATTTCAAAACAGACAATCTCAAAATGGATAGGAAATTGCATTCGATTCTGCTACTCATTTCATGGAAAGACAACTCCTGAAAATATCAGGCCTCACTCCACAAGAGCTACAGCCACCACTACAGCTTTCCTACGAGGAGTGGCTACCAAAGACATTTTAGAAGCTGCTACTTGGAGCTCCGTGCATACATTTGCCAAGCATTACAATCTTCCTTTATACTCCAGATCCCGAGCAGGTTTTGCAACTGCAGTTTTACAAGGGATCTTAACTACACCATCATTATCTTAGTGCCTCCTCCCCCAGTTTGGCTATGGTATTCTACCCATATGTTATGAATGCAGATGCATCCTTGAAGGACATAGTACAGTTTTGTACCTACCATAAATGTAGATGTCCGATAGGTATGCATCTGCAGTCAGGATTACCCACCCTCCTTCCCCTCTGTGGTATTCCTAGGGTACTTACCCCTCTCTTAGCTAGCTGGGGGAATCTATTATGGTGTATTTGTTTGTATGTATATATGTATATATACTTTTTGATTTCTACTGTTTGGAATTTGCTACTTTTATACAAATTTAGCCTTCCTAGAGGGCACCTGGCATCTGGGGCAAGAAACACTGAGGAAAATGGCATCAGCTGATGCCTTTATACCCCAGGAGCTATGACGTCGGGTGAAGTGCGACATCAGCCGAGGCCAGACCCAAACTTTGGAATCCGGCTGACCGAAGGGCTGCCTGAGGCAGGACAACCCATATGTTATGACTGCAGATGCATACCTATAGGACATCTACATTTATGGTAGGTACAAAACTGTACTTTCTATTCTTTTTTGTTACGCAACAACTAGTTATTTACTGTAGTGTAATGGAAGAAATAATAGTTTTGTGTTAGACTACTGGACTGTTTTCACAAATAAATAATTGATTTACTGTGAATATACTGAATGGTGTGTCCAGTCAGTGTTCATTGTGTAATAGAGCTTATCTGCACAAGACCTTAGTGCATGCCTAACCTGCCATATGCCAGCTCAGTTTCACACCTCCCTTGGTTTAACTATTTTCTAATTTGACGTTATTATATATCCCCTTGATTATCATGCATTTGCAAGTTACACCTGTGATTCCCATTGCTGTTAGTCTAACATTTTCATGAAATAGCCACTCCACTTATATTTATATGAAAAGCTTTTAAAGTACAGATAACATGATTGTGTCATACTACCATGGCAGTGTCAGCTTCTGCCACAAGCATGGCACATTATAGCTTTAGTATCTGAAAATTATATTTAGTGTTCTGCATTCTATGGCTAACATCCCTACAATGTTTGATTCCTGTAACCGCATTAAGTTTTACAGAATGCTGGACTAAGCCTCAGACCTCTCATTTATCCCTATTTTGGGAGAATGTCTCCATTTTCAGGCCTGATTTACCCATGCATATGATCTACTTATTTTTGGAGGTATGTTTCTATTTCCAGGCTTGGCTTATGCCATGGCACAATTTTCTGAATCTGTATCATAATAAGTCTTTCTCTCAATCTCCCATTTATGCACCATGTGGTACATCTGGCAACGGGTACCTTTCAGCTCTCGTTTCTGTAGCAGTTACGAGTTTTATGTGCTCAGGATGTTAGCCCAAAGCCCAATCCTCCATATAGGGTGCACCACACAAATCTGCATGCACACACTCACACCTAGAGCCAATTTAAAGTGTCCAATCCACCTAGTGCATGCTTTTGGAATATGGGAGAAAACTAGAGCACCCACAGGAAACCCACATGAATTTAGGGAGGACATGCAGACTCCATACAGAAGGATCCCCAGCTGAGAATCAAACCAAAGAACTCTTGCTGTGAGGTGACAACACTAACCACTACACCACTGCGCTGCCCCCAAGTGATATCTCGTACTCAGAAAACCATACTGCATGACTGATATACTAGTGGCAGCAATAATTTAAAGAAAGAGGACATGCATTTTACTTCTCTCTTTTTCAGAAGTAAAAATAAATTACCTTTTGGGATAGAATTCTACAATAGATTTAATTAAAGTCTATAGATTTTGCACAGTTTTTCTGAAATTGTGCTTACATATTTACATCAAATTTGTCACTTTTTATTTTTAAATGTGTTTCTGAGTAGTATCCCACATTCCTTTGAAAAAGCAGGAAGAGTTATTTGCTATTTGGTATTCATATTTTATGCTAATTAGATGACCAGATTTTTTTAGCTGGATATACCGACTTTTCAAAATCCTTTGTACTTATTTTCAGTGTCTGCAGGTTGAAAGGAATGCTGTACCTACTAAACTGTATTGTTCCATGCCAAAACATCATCAGATGCCTAGTTTAGATTTCAGAAATTCAAAGTACAGAAATAAGTTAAAGAGACGAAAGGGACCACTAGCTGTGTCCATTTCTGGCCTTCCTGGTTTCAAGCAGGATTGTAGAATCTGCAAAGTGCTGGACTACACTAACTTTACTATGCAAATAGGTTCTCAGATTCTGTCACATCACGCCTCTTTCAAACCAGAGGAATGGCATTGATCTTCCTGAGAAATCAAAAAGTGCTTCCCCATTCAAAAAGATTAAAGCACTTTCAGCATAGAAGCATTTGAACTAGTGAAGATTTGGCTTAATATATTCTTTTACTCTCATTTTGCAATCAGATGCACATTTGCATTGACTTCTGTATGGTAATTAATGTGATTTCACATAAAAAGCAATACCATAGTTAAAAGATATAAAAACAATGCATTTTCTGACTTGCTTGGTCCCCTTGAAACATGAGCAACCCTCCTCAAGAAAGCTCACCTTACAGTTTGAGAAATATTGTTATAGTGGTCTGGAAAATACAAGCTTGGCTACACCTTACATTCCTACACCATAAGCATTAGAACATTAGGTGAATGAGTCGGGTCTATATTAGAACACTGAAGTTTCAAAACTTTGAATGTTCTAATATCGAACCCTATTCAGCGAAAGCTGAAAATACTCAAGCAACAGAAAACCAATTTTTTTCCTAGGGAAAGAATTTGGTTGTCCGTTTCTGTTGCTTTGGTATTTTCAGCGCTGTGGTGGAAAGTTACGAGTCAGGCTCAGGTAAATGTGAGATTGTGAGGACGTGAGGTTTAGGCCGGGTTAGGTGAGTTAGGGTTAGGGCGCGGGTTAGGTATGCGTGCGATTGTGTGGACATGAGGGTTAGGGCGGGTTAGGGTTAGGGAGTGGGGTGAGGTGAATGTGTGATAGTGACAGACCTTAGGGTTAGAGTTTGGGTTAAGGTAAGTGGATAGTTAGTGGTGTGTGTATAGTTTAATGTAGGGTTAGGTGTAAGATTTTAGGTGTATGTGTGTGGATTGCTGTTTGTTTGCTGTGCTTGTGTTGTGTGTATGTGTTTTGGAACAGCAATTTTTTTCCCTAGAAAAAAAATTGCTGTTCTGTATGTTCAATGTTTTCAGCTTTTGCTGAATAGGGTTTGATATTAGAACATTCAAAGTTTTGAAACTTCGATGTTCTAATATAGACCCAGTGAGTCAATATGTTTGATAATACAATATAATATCCTCACTGTTTTATATATTATTGAAACCAGTTCATGAGAAATCATGATCTACCATAAATTAATGCACTGTACTTTCTATTTAGGGAGATTGTAGTTCCTTGATATAAATTTTCTTTTTATTTTGTATTGCTCCTATTTTCTGAAGAGTGCATAGCACTTAAAGGGCATGCTCTTTGACTTGGACTTGATCATATCAAATGTAGAAATACTCAGCTTTTTTGTTTATTTTCTGGTCTGCTGCTGCTCATCATGTAAAAGGAGTTAATACCTGTGTACAATGGATGTTAAAATACAATTTTATCAGTATGGGATACATTTATGGGATGTTCTTTGTTAAATTGTGAGGGGGACTGAATGCCTTTTATTGCTATTCAGTCTGCATTTTCCTGTCTTACTACCAGCATCTTCAACAGTCCCATCTTAACTTTTCCCCCTTGTCATGCATATACCCACTGAATGAGGAGATTTGCTCATTGATTCTTCCCTACGTTATATTCTTTTATACAATGAAATGAATGATCTTCTTATTTACTTAGCTGCATGTGCTTGCCAGACTCAGAATGACTTAGAGTTAGTCAGAAGTTGATATTTTTTGAGCCAAATGATTTCTTCATTCTCAGATATCAATTTTGAAATGACCACATTTTTATTTTCATAGGGTTATAAGATAATAGGAGAATATTAGGCCAACAACCCTAAATGGCCTTTTTAAAGCTTGACATGCCTCCCACAAATATTAGAAATGTATCCATCCCTTATGTTGTGTGTGTGTGTGTGTGTGTGTGTGTGTGTGTGTGTGTGTGTGTGTGTGTGTGTGTGTGTGTGTGTGTGTGTGTGTGTCTGTGTGTGTGTGTGTGTGTGTGTGTGTGTGTGTGTGTGTGTGTGGTGTACATTTAGGTGTGCATGGTCGAGCATTTACAAGCTTTCTCTCTCTAACAGAGACATGCATGCCAGACCCAGGGTAACTTTGGGACTCCCATCAACTTATCCAAGTCACACTTAAATAAGTCCAGGGAAAATCTTTGCTTTGCATGGATGGGAAGCCAGTTCCAGAGAAAGGGTAGCCTCTGAGATACATATCTGCCCCTCCAGCATGTCCTGTTTATGTTACAGGTGACATTTAGGTCCTTGAGCTAGATGTTTCTGGTGCTATTTGTTTTGCAGATCTGCAGCAAGTTCATTAAAACTAGATCAGAGGATGCTTTGTAGGCCAGCATTAGGTTGCCTGTCAGCAGCCTGTAGGAGACTGAGTATCAGTACAAGGTTATAAGCCAGTCTGGTAAGATTTCCAAGATGGCTGCACACTGCTCAACAGCTTAATTTTGGCTCCCACATGATGAAAAAGGAAACTGATTGATAAGAGCCAGAACATCTGCCTGTTTTAGTAAAATACGATTACTAGGTAGCAAAGAAGAAACTTAGAGAGCCTGAAAGAAAATCATATGGAAAAGGTGAAGATGAAACACTGATGAGGAAAAATTTTGCAGCTATTCAAGCTCCAGCATTCATACAAGAGAAAGCTTCCAGTAATTTAGAAGAAAATAAGTCAAATCTGCCTTGAGCTGATTAAAATAAACGAAACATTAAAGGAGTATATCAACTTAATGAAAGGCTGTAAAAAAGGAAGAAACTTTAAACAGCTATTCATATGAATGCATAAAAATGCAAAAATCAAAGGATGAAATGAAGATAAGGCTGAGTGAGTATGAGACTGCTCAAGAGAACCTGTTTCATAAAAATGGTACAGTTAGAGGACAGAGCACACAGACAAATACTGAGATGTTTGGCTGTACCAGAGAAAATGGAAGTAACATACTGAATTATTTTTATGAAAGCACAAAAAAGTTACTGGTTTGGTATTCCATATCAGGATTTGCTAATTGAATGGGCACATTATGTGTATGCTCTAAACCTGGCCATGAGAAAGCAGCCAAGAATTGTATTAGTAGGAATGCAGTCATACCAGCAGAAGGACTTGATCCTGACAAAACTATGGCTGGGGGGTAAAGCCTTAAAAGTTGGAGAAATTAGAATACTTGCGGAAAAAGATTATTGACTGTATACCAGGCAAAAGAGAAGCAAATTTATCCAAGCAGGGAATGCTGAGAGGCAGGCATGAGATCCAAGCTGCTGTATCCAGCTGTCTTCAAAATATTTTTTTCCTGGAGGACCTAAGTCATTTTTGATGCATAACAGGCTAAGGGAGAAATATAAAAGTTTGTTCAACAAGGGATGAGCTATCAAACAGAAGAGCACTCTGCTTCTCTCATTCTTCTGATGGTAAGGTTCATACAAATACTTTTCCACTGAAACATTTTTTAGTGTTCCAAAAGAAAATGCTTGAGAGACAGAAAAAAGCACGAGAGTTGACTAGACAAATCAGGAGTACCTTGGACTTGAATCAGCATCTGGAGTTGGGAGATGGATATGACTAGGAAAAAGACCAGCAACACTGAAATTAGTAAATAAATGTGAAGCTATAAAGCATCAATCACATTAGTGAAATATGGTTTTACAAGAAAAAGTGGTTGAGAAAGATTGAATTTTTGTTGACTTTGTTAAACTTGTTGGAGGACTGCCAGACTCAACCCTTACTATATGTAATTAATGCTTGGAAGAACACTAAAAAGGAGGAAAAGGAAAAAGTAACTATATGTAAAACAATTTTTGTACCTAATAGTATTTGTATAAAATATTTCATGATGTAAATTACATGTTGTATAATAAAGCATTTTTAGTGATTGTTGTATGTGATACAGATGCTAAATTAAACAAGTACTTGCGTTTCTTTTTTAGTTTTAAGAAATGTTGGAATTACAATGTAAAAGATAAGAAAAGCTCGAGAAAAACATGTTTAAGTCAATATGTTTTAATTTTTGTCTGTTGAGAAGAAGAAGGGGTAGGGTGTAAAAGTGCAACAATTATATCATATGCAGTAATGATTTTTTTTTTACTTTTGCATAGGTGAATATTTAAATAAATGTCCTTGCCATATCCAATTTTCTAAGCAACTGATTTTTTTTAATGAGAGACCACAATGCAAGTAATCATTTTCTTTAAGCAAATAAATGTTCAGTGTCTGTTGATAAGTCTGAAGCTGAGGGCAATTGTACATTTTGTTCTTTTATCCATGGAAACAACCTGACTAAAGATATTGATTGAATTGTTTACTCAGAGAAACATAAAATTAAAAGGTATAAAGGCAAGAAGCTTAGCAAAAACTAACGTTTGAAACTATTGGAAGTGAATAAGAGATATCAGCTTTTTCAATAATTAAATAATTTAATGCATTTACTAGAACAGTGTATATTTCATTTTTATTTAAAGATAGTGTACATTTTCTTAAGGCTAAAGTTAATGTTCACTGAAAACATGCAAGCTTATTTTTACATCTGGGAGGGGAATAAAGGAAAGACGAGCAAACGACATTTAATGTAAGTGGGAGCATAGGCTGTAGCATGTGGCTTAGCATGGACAACCTTAATTTTTGGTTAATTAATACCTGTGGATGCAGCTGTCAGTTTGGAACAAATATTCCTACCAAGAGGGTTAAAGTTTATTATTTGAAGATTGATATACTTTTGTTTTAAGTTAATAGATTATTGGGGGTCCTAGGAGTGTTTCTTTCTTTTTGTTCTTGTTTTTTTGAGTGTTTTTATTAAAACAAAAAGTCTTGTAAGATGTGGCATAGCTTCAAATGGGGATGACAAGAAACAACTATGTAAAAGATCAACATGACAAACATTAATGGGTGAATGTAACACAAAAACTGGAAATATTCATTTAAAATGGCTGTCCTATATAATAGGGGGGATAATAACATCTTATCAAATGGCTGTGCTAAACATATTCTTTTGGAAAGTGATTGGCCTCACAGATATGGACAAAAAGTTAAGAGTACTGAATTATATTAAGAAATGCAGAGTGCAAATAGTAATGCTACAGGAGACACATTTGGAAAGAAGTGGGCATGTGAAGCTGATAAAGAAAGGATTTCAGGATGTATATTCAGCAGAATATCAATGATAAAAGAAAAGGAAACTAATTAAACTTATTGGAAGAGGAGTTCCAATAATGATAGAAAAGGGGAAAAGTATAATGGCAGATTTGTGGTAGTAAGGGACTACTAGCAAGGGAGGAGGAGAATTACACTGGCATGTATTTATATTCCACCTAAAACTGCTATTATGGAGCTTAAGAAATTTTTGGGAGATATAATTAATGCTCATTTTGAATAACGTGCAAGAAAATTTTGGGAGAAATAATTAACTTTCAGTTTGAATACAGTACCTTTTTAGGATTGCTTTGTGGTTTTGATTGGTTGAAGGGGCTCCACTATAGTGAGAGCACACTTATTTGGTTTTAACTTTCAGCATGGAATATTACTTAAAGGTAGGGACTGGAACTTAATTTGCAACAGTGAGGATGTGACTGGGGGGAGCTAGAAAAAACATAACAAAAGAAGGTAAATTTCTGAAGACATTTATGAAAATACTTGGTATGGAAAATGTGAATTTGGTAGTAAGAACTCAGAAATCGAGGTGCAATAACTGGGATAGTCTAGATAGAAATTATATTTTACAGGAACATGTGCATTTAATTGGAAACTTCAACACACATTAAGTAACTATTTTGGATCACGTGTCAAAAACAATTAAGTAAAAATGCAGGTTAATGAACTGAAAATGAGACACTGGCACTTCCCCACCTATATGTTAAAAAGAGAGGAATTTAAGGAATGGGGACTGGAAATTATTTGAGAGTTATTAGGGAAGATAGACATTTCTTCAGAAAATATAGCTTATGAATGGGATAAAATGAAATTGGAGTTTAAAAATAGAGTTGAAAAAAAAAGAAAAAGAGATACGATTAAGAAGTGACAAGAATTATTTACAGGGGCTAATAAACATTAATGTTTTGCAGAATAAGAGGAATCTCACAGAACAAGAAGAGATACAACTGCCGAGTACTAAAGAGGCAGTAAGGGAGTATCTGGAGAATATGTATGAGTTTAGAAAGATTGCTGCTAAGTAATTGTTTTTTGATAACTCCAGAGCATAAAAACTCTTAGCACCACAAATTAGGCAACAGAAAGTAGAAGATTTTGTTGTCAAGCTTAGGGAGTTTATAACAAGAAAAATAACCAGAGATCCTGTACAGGTATTAAGATATATTTCAGAAATGTTAGGAAGATTTGTATAAAGCAGGGGAATGCAGAAATCAAGAAAAAGTACAAATGAAAATATTTATGAAAGACTTAAGTATGCCAAGGTTAGTGATAGACGATGCTCAACAATTAACAGTTAACAGTTAAGATAGGAGGAGATGAGATGAAAAAGGTGATATATAATCAATCTGCGGGAAAGTCTTCAGGAATAGATGGTATTATTGTGGAATTTTGGAAGCTGAGGAAAGAAAGTGATAAAGATCTGGAATGTTTTGCTTAACCGTATTTTAACCAACATGCTAGTAGAAAGCTGTTATGGTTGTAATACCTAAAGATAGTAAAGACCCACTAGATCCAGCTTCATATAGTCCCATTTCAATTTTAAATCATGATTATAAAGTGTTTATGTATATAATAGCTAAAAGAACGGCAAAGGTGTTGCCAAAACTGATAGATATGGATCAATATGGTTTTGGGGGTAGGAGTCAAACATTTGACAGCATTAATAGATCAGTGATGATCCAGAGGCAAGCAGAATGTAAGAAAATGCTGCTGTTGTTGGTGTGTCTTGATGTACTGAAAGCATTCAAGAGAGTAATATTGAGATTTTATAAGTAGATCAATGGAGGCATTGTACCTTCCTGAAAAAATAAGGTTAATTAGGAAGCTATATGAGATAATGGAGGCTTCTTCTCTGATAAGTTGTGTCTGAACAGAAGAACCAGGCAGGGGAGTTTTCTTTCCCCTTTTTTATATGCATTATATTTTGAGTCATTGGCAAAGAAAATAAGGGACCTAGAAATTCAAGCTTATAAGTGTAATGGTTAAGGCATTTGCCTCACAGACACAAGGTATAGGATTTGATTCTCACATTTGAAAGTGAAATTAACTAAGCTTTGAAGGGGATAGGTTAGCATAATAGTTAAGATGTTCACCTCACAAACAAAAACTACAGGGTTTGATTCTAATCTTGGGTTATTGTCTAGGTTTAAAATGGCCCTTAAGGAAGTTAGCCTAGTATTCACCTACGAACCTATAATTACTATGGTAATCAAGAAAAGTTGGCTTTATTTGAAAAATATATTATTTTGTAACTGATAAAACCAGAAAAGGCCAGCTCAGTGTTGTAGAGCATTCTGAGACAGCTTTAAGTTTTCTTTCAGATATAAAATGAATTAATACAAAGCAAAGGCTGTAGCTCTAAACTATTTACCCACACACGAGTTGGTTCAACAATACCTGTATTTATGGGGACACAGTAAATATAAGTATTTAGGAGTATGGGTTAAAAAGGATTCTTTTATGGCAGCTAAAGCTAAGTGGGAAGAGACTAAACAAAAGATAATAATACAAAAACCGAAGAACTGGAAGCTCCTGTTTATGGATATGTTTAACAAGAAAGAAGCAGTGAAAATGTTTTGAGTCCCTTTAGTTTTATATATGGTCAGGCATATTTTTATTGACCAGGGAGAAGATGTAGACAGTAATCAATAAAGAGTTGAAGGATTTTATCTTGGTGGGGAGTAGGACAAGGGTCAAGTGGGATAAGCTGATCCTTCCAATAGCACAAGGTGGTTTAGGATTATCTGATTTGATGAGATATTTTAGAGCTACGCATTTGAGACTCATACAAAACACAAAGGAATGATGATGAAGCAAGAGGGATTCAAGAAATAAGGAGAGGTAAGATTTTGGATACAGATCCTTATGGAGAATGACAACAGCCATATATAATATTATATATGTCATTATAATATTTGTATTATATACATAAAGTGGCAGAAAGTATTCTAAGGACTTAGCCAACACGAGAACGGAGAAAGGAGATTTCTGCCAATAGGGATGACTGCAATTAGGGCTACAGAGAATAGGCAAGATAATTTAATGGAGAAAACTGTCAAAGGAAGCAGGATACTGTGAATAAATGGCTAGAGTGGCAAAGGTGATAGAATGGGAAGAGGCCAAAAAATATTTAGACTGAAGGTTAGAAACTGCATTCCCTATCAGGAATTCATAGCAGAGTATAAGCAAACAGAATAGGATCAGGGAATCTAGAACAGAAGCTGTTGTTAAAAAAAACAGGTAGTTAGTAGGGCATATAAAATGTTGTGCAATAAATATAGGAATCAATCAGAGGAGGTTAGAAAACATTGGGAAGAGAGACCAGATAAACAATTCACAAGGATACAATGGGAGGACGTATGTTTTCAAGATTTAGGATCTTTGCTTGGAAGTGTCTGCATAGGTATTTTTATACTCCAAGCAGACTCCAAAGAATTTTTTTTGGGTATATGGCAAATGTTGGCAATGCAGTGGGGAAGTAAGAGATAACTTGGAACATGTGTTTTGGGAGTGTAATGAGTTGGCAGTTTTTAAACATTTCCTACAGAGTACTCTGTCAGGAATTGCGGGTGAGGAAATGTGTGTAACAAAGGATCTGAACTGCCTAGACACAGTAAGACCTTCTTAAGTTTAATTCTGGTGGCTGCCAAAAAAGCAATTACTGGAAAATGGAAATCAAAGTTTAAACCAAATGTATTTGAAGCAGTGAAAATTGTAACAGAGATAAAGAACTGGAAGTGGGATCTTTAGAAAAGGATAGGAGCAAATTACATAAGAAAAATGGAAATTGTGGGAACAATGCATCCAGAATAATGTTTTGGAGGAGGAGTGAAGTTTAAGGGAAGGCAGGAATTGGGAAATTCATGTAATGTTGGATTAGTAATAATTGGATAAAAGAATGTATATGATATTTGTAACTATAAACATGTGAATATGTTTTTTTATATAAATGTAGGCTTATCTATGTCTTTAGTGATAATTTATTAAACGTGTTTAAAAAGGACAGTCTGCATAGGACTTGTTTTTTAAACCATGTATTCTTTTTGTGAGAAATCCCTGTGAATGCTCCAGTTGTGTCTGGTACATGCCAAAGTGGGCACTCTACTCAGTAAGTAGTCCTATAAGGGCAGAGACAATACAACGGGATGATGCCATCTCTGGACCTGGATGCCATAACCATGCTTATAAATTGTGCAACACAGAACAATTTCCTTAACTACTGTGGACACATGATGGACAAAGGTCAAGTCACTCTGTACATGTGTTCCCAAATCTCTGTCTACTGGGCCCACTCTTAAGGGTATATTATCTATGTAGTAATTTTTGCAGGTAGTTGTCTTACTGAAGATACTATTATTCAGTTCTTGGCACTTAGTTTAAGACCACGACTCTGGCTCCATATATTAGTCTGTGTCAGAACCTCTTGAAGGATATCTGTGTCTTGGGAATTCAGAGACTACACCTGATTTTCAATCATCTGGGAACTTGGTCAGCCAGTGGCCTTTGATGTTAGTCTTAATTTAACAGAAGTAGATGCCAAACAGGAGCAACTCCAGCACTGAGTCGGGTGCCACTTTGCTAGTGACCAGCTTTTTTGTGAAGTCAGGTTCCCCTATCCTAACTTCTTGGGTTCTGTCTGTGAGCCAACTGGCTATCCAGCAGGTGATGTAAAGGTTAATATCTAATTCAGTGAGCTTGTTTACAATGCTGAAGTGAGTATTGTGTCAAATGCTTTGGCCTTGTTAAGGAAACCAGTTTGCACCATCTTGTTTTGATGAACTTGAGGCACGACCTGCTCTTGATGAAACCAAACTGAGTTGGGCCTAATGTCTGTAGGGTTCTCATGTCATCATTTAATGTATCCATAATAATTCTTTCTGTGGCTTTACATATTAGACTAATTAGACTTATGGGGTCCATAGTTCCTTGGGTTCATAAACGGCCCAGCCTTGTGCAGAGGGACAGTCATTGTAGACCTTCATTTGTTCTAAATTAAGCCTGTTTGGAGGATGTGGTTAAATAACCATTCAAGTGGGCCCAATAGTTCATGTTTCATGCTGTTAAGGAGGCATCCTGGAATATTATCAGGGCCCATCAACGCAAATGTTCTTGGCCTTGGAGAGTGCTTTGAGGACCTGTTCTATAGTAATAGTTGGTGGAGTTATAGTTGTGGGTATTTCCTGAAGAGTGAAGCTAAATTTGTCAGCCCATAGATATGCTATATCTTCTGACTCAGTACAGGGTGTTCCATTTACAATTAATTTAGTATATTTTTGTATATTGCCTTTGAGGTTGTTGACAAAGCTGTAGAAGGCATTGTGATTGTTCTTGGCCTGAAGGGCTATTTTTATTTCAAATTTGGCTTTGGTAGACTTGAAAAGTCTCATGATTTGCTGGTTTAGATTCATGAGGGAAGTTTACCTTGACAGATGTTATACCTCCTAATTTTCATTATGTTTGTCTTACTTTTGTTGTGCAACCTATTGATGCTTTGGTTCCACCAGAAGGTTTTTTTTTTTTTTTTGAGTTGTCGAGTTGTCCTGCATTTGTTGTGGGTGAGTATGGCTGTCTCTATGCAGCTGTTAAAATGATTATACATGGTTTTAGTGAACAGTTCCAGATAGGCAGTAGTGATCTCAGGGTTTGGAGGGGCTTGGAAAGGTGCCAATTTATAGTAGAAAGTTTGCCTTAGAATAATATCTGAAAGTTCCAAGGTTAGCTGGGATTTCAGGTTTTATTTTTATTTGAAAGGAGACAGCTTTGTGGTCCAATCTGACCAGTGATGACATACTCTAGGAATGATGCAGTGTTCTCCCATGTTTGTGAGGACCAGGTCTAGGATGTTTCCACCTCTAGGGGGCATATGGACTTGCTGGTGCAGGGTATTTATGTTTAAAAAGTCCTGGAATCTTTGAACATGCCTATTATGGGTCTTGTATGATTCCCACTCTATAGAGGCATAGTTAAAGTCACTAGAGGCATAGTTAAAGTCACCCATAAATATGTTGTTGGGTTGAATGGAAAGTGCCCCCAGTACATTTAAGTTTATTTTATGGGTTTCCTGGGTAATGGAGGGGGACTTATAACTTGCAAGGATATGATATGTTATGGGAATTTGCCTATGGTAATTTGAATATTAATAAGCTCAAGAGCATTGTACTGACTGACCTGCCATGAGGTGTGTAAATAGAGACACCATCACTTTTTGTCCCTTCATGTGCAATATGATGTCTAAATGTGTGGAAGGCATTGTAGTGGGGTGCTCTCTTCAGCTTTAAGTCTTAGCAACTACACAAATGTCTACATTCCACAGGGTGAGGAGAGCCTGCAGGTGGTGGAGTTTCTTATATAGACTCCTGCTGCTGAAAAGTAACACCTTTGGATGTTCTTGTGTTGGTTTTGCTATGCCAGGAGGTTTATCAAATTGGCAATGACTAAAAAAAGCATTATGGAGAAGGAAGGACAAAGCTTTAGCCAATATATGAAAGCCTAAAGGGGATGGGTGCAGACTCTGCCTGGAAAAGTAGCAGTCTGTCTCTCACATCCATCTAGGCTGACAAATATTGTACCCCCTTTGAATGACACCAAAAACTAAGACCGTTGCTAAAATTCATCATCCTCTGTTTATATTGTGGCATCTTTCTTCTTGAAGGTAGAATGCTGCTCAATGCTAGGCTCATATCAGCCTAAGGCACATAGTCTGAGAGTTATATATAGTCCAGCGAGATACCTCTTAGGCCACATAAACTCGCATTGGCTGTAGCTAAGTTATACTGATACTTATAATTCATCAGTCTGAATTTGTGTATGATTTGTCGAATTCTGGTCCCTGACAAGCAACTGATCGTGACTCTCTCCTTACTCAATCTGGTGAGTAGGCATCTATGTGTCCCACAATGGAGTTCCCTCTGACCAAAATATTTGGCTGTGCTGTTTGCCTTATAGACTTAGAGGTTGAGATGCTGTGAGATGTGGTTGTATGTATCATGGTGAGTGTTGTTTTATAGAGCACGTTTGAGGTTGCTGAGGATATTTATTGTAGCTGCAATGTCTGGGATGCTTTTGGGGTTTAGGAATATTACATTTTAAGAGCCTCAGCATGTATGGCTCTATACGTCTTCTACAAAGTATGTGTGTGTGTGTGTGTGTGTGTGTGTGTGTGTGTGTTTGTGTGTGTGTGTGTGTGTGTGTGTGTGTGTGTGTGTATGTGTATGTGTGTGTGTGTGTGTGTGTGTGTGTGTGTGTGTGTGTGTGTGTGTGTGTCCATGTGTCTGCTACAAAGTGTGTGTGTGTGTGTGTGTGTGTGTGTGTGTGTGTGTGTGTGTGTGTGTGTGTGTGTGTATGTGTGTGTGTATTTCTGACAGACTGTTTGGTATTATAAGTACTTGTATGTGGTAGCCTTGCCTCCTGTGACATTGTTTCACAAAGAGTATCCGTTTGTTTATGAATTTGATGGGTGTCAGTAAATATGAAACAATTGTTTCATTGCCTTAAGATGCCCATATCAACTAAACTGGCTGCAGAGATAGTAGGAAAGTGCATAGCCATAGCTCTAGGCCTTTATATTGTAATCATTCAGGGAACACAAGGGATTTAGTATAAACTTTCTTTCCAGACTTTGTAATACTAAACTTGTGAGTGGTGGTTCTCAACACACAACTAAGACGTTATGCATATTATGCATAGTTAAGATGCTTTCACAAGTCTGTACTCCTTACTAAGGTGTTTCTTTCTTTTTTTTCTTTTTCATGCTTCAGACTTTACTGTGGTATGATATTACTCTGTCATTAAATTACCGTAATCATTGGTCAAAAATGTCAGAATTCGCAAAGCATAAAACCAATGCTTGCAAAAATCACAGGCTTGAATGCTTGCATGTCAATATATATCCCATATAAAATAGCTATTACAAAGACATGACTAAATGTACAGTATAAAAATAAAGAAATATTATTTCTTGGGTATATTATATACAATAAGCTGCACTCATAAAATGTGGGAGGCCTAGCCATAATTTACTTATAAAAGTTGCACATCATTATACATCCTCTTCAAGTGGCTCATTTTAGTAAGTAGAAGTCATATTAGCTTCACTCAGAGTTAGCAATTACAAATCTATATGTATAGTTGAACTCTGTATAACCTCCTAGTGGATGGGTAACGGGCCACTGGTAAGACAGACACAGCTTCTGACATAACCATTGTGAAGCCTGCATTGGTTAAAGAGGAGCAGTACTTGCTTGGGCAGTCCACTCCATTCAGATGTTTTGGAAGGACCCCATTCCAAATACCTTTGGCCAGGGTTCAGCTTGACTGGGAGGGTAGAAAAGGAAGCAAACAGGAAGGTGTGTTTGATGATATCCCTGCAGATGTCTTGATAGGGAATAATCTTGATAATGCAGTTACATGCAGTCAGGCTTGGAGACAGGCATGTGCATTTGGTAGCCTGGTCAATACCCAGACAGACACCCCACCTGAAGCTGGGGCTGGTGATGTGGCTATTTCAGGGAGGGAGCTACCCCATGGCAGCGAGCCTGAAAGTGAGCCACAGCTGCTGAGAGGTACTGATGTTCCCATGGACAGGGTGACTGCAAGGACAGAGGTGAGTGGTAGTACCCAGGCTGACAGTGAGGTACCACTGTTGGAAGATACCAGGCATCCTGTGGAAAGGGAGCTGGAAAGGGTCACAAAGGTAG
This sequence comes from Protopterus annectens, assembly GCF_019279795.1. Taxonomy (NCBI): domain Eukaryota; kingdom Metazoa; phylum Chordata; order Ceratodontiformes; family Protopteridae; genus Protopterus; species Protopterus annectens. The sequence continues at coordinate 132,710,833 of NC_056732.1, read as the reverse complement.
AATTGAGACAGGCTCAGCATTTGGACCTTACATTATGATGTTTGAGGGAGGTAGCTAAGGAAGCACCTGATTCTTAAGGAAAAGGGGAGTCTGTGTATTGGAACAAAGTGTTACTGCATTGAGAGTGGACCCCTAATGGAGGGCTAGAGGGTGGGGTAATACAGCAGCTGGCAGTGCCCAGATCCTACCATCTGACACTTCTAGCCATAACTTATGACATTCCTTTTGCAGGTCATGCGGGCATAAAGCATACCAAGAGACGTATTATGCAGAACTTCTATTGGTCTGAGATTGGAAGGGATGTATTAGGGTACTGCAAGACCTGTGAATAGTGCCAAAAAGGTAAGCAAGACAGGAGACAAGATTAAAACTCCTTTAATGTCTTTGCCTGTGATTGAAGAGACATTTCAGAGGGTAGCTATGGATATTGTGGAGCCTTTGAGTATCCCAAGTTCCACAGAGAAGTGTATCCTGGTGGTAGTAGATTAGGCTACTAGATACCCTGAGGTGGGGGCTCTGTCCTCCATCGAGGCAGAGAAGGGGGCAGATGCTATGTTAGGGATTTTCAGCAGAATAGGTTTCCAGAGAGAAATAATGACTGACAAAGGTGCCAATTTCATATCAGATCTGCTGGCTTATCTGTGGAAGTGCTGCAGGATGAAGCACCTAAAGACCACCCCCTACCACCCCAGACTAATGGTATGCTATGGGCATTTGCAGACCAGTTTAAGAGAGAGTGAGACAAATATCTGCCCCATATTCTGTTTGCAAATAGAGAGATACCACAGGAATCCACAGGTTTTTCACCCTTTGAGTTGCTGTATGAGCATAGGGTGAGGAGGCCTTTAGATTTGATTCATGATGAGTGCGAGGGTGAATGTAAATTCCACAAGGACTCTGTTGTGGCATATGTCCTAAACCTCAGAAAAAGGCATAAGGAGCACATGGGCTTGGCCCAGGAGAAACTGGCAAGAGCCCAACAGGAGAAAATGGTATGGTATGACAGGAATGCTCAAGCCCAAGAGTATGCTGTCAGACAGCAGGCTATGGGGCTCATTCCTGTCAGACATAATAAGCTGCAGGCAGCTTGGCAGGGCCACTTCAAAGTGGTAACAAAGGTCAATTATGTTAATTACATGGTAAACCTGCTAGGCAGGGTCACAAATTGTACCATGTTAACATGATGAATTCTTACCATGTCAAGGATATCCTGAGCAAACTGCAGAGGGCAGGGTTGACCATTAAGCCCAGTAAGTGTCAAGTGAGCATGGCAGAGGTCTCCTACCTGGACATAGAGTTGGGAGTGGTAAGATCAGTCCAGAACCTGCCAAAGTGGAAGCTATTCAGGCATGGCCTGCCCCTGTTACCAAAAAGCAGGAGAGGACATTCCCGGGGAGAGTGGGTTACCATAGAATGTTCATTCCAAATTATAGTATAATAGCTGCTCCCCTCACAGACTTTATAAAGAAAAACAGGCCAGATAAAGTAGTGTGAACCCCATCCTATGAGCAGGCATTCCTAAAGCTTAAAGGGGCTTTGGGTGGACCCCATGTGTTAGCCAGTCCAGATTACAGTAAAGAAATTGTTGTGCAGGTGGATGCTTCAAACCATGGGGTGGGGGCTCTACTCAGCTAGGTTTCATCAGAAGGAGAGGAGCACCCCGTTGTATATGTCAGACATAGACTCCAACCTAGGCTAAAATGTTATGCAGCTGTGGAAAACGAATGTCCAGCAATAGTATGGGCACTGCAGAAACTTCAACCCTATCTGTATGGAAGGAAATTCACTGTGGTTACAGACTAGAGTCCCTTAACATGGCTACATCATGCCAGCCAGCAAAATGCCAATTTATTAATGTGGAACCTAGGGCTGCAGACATATGATATGACAGTGCAGCACCATGGTGGGGTCAGCAATGCCAATGCAGGTGGGTTCTCAAGACAGGGTATTGATTAATGTGTTCCCAGAAAGGCACATTTCTCTCAAGCAACATTTTTCCAGGGTCACTTGAAAAACTAGCTTCAGTCTTCAAAGGGAGGAGAGATGTCATGATATGAGGTAGTGCCATCTATGCCAGGGAGAGTAGGGTAGTGCAAGTATAACATGTGTCACATAGCTAGCTGGAATTTTGTAAAGAAGTTTATGTCATTTGACTATCACACTGATTTGTAAAGATGCTTGTGTTAAAAATGTATTTGTAAAGTTGCTTGTGTTAAAAATGCATCAACAGTGGGTCCTACTGGACAGAAAAGAGGTATACATGTATGTCAGACCATATTATTATAACTGATTAAATATATATGTTTTAACAAAGAATTCTGGAAGGGAAGAGGTTAATCTCAGTCCAAGTAATTTTAAAAAATAGGTTGAAAATCAAATGGGTTGGTTTAGGCCATAAAGATTTTATATTACAGATCTGATTGCAGCCAGAGAGAAAAATGTTTGGAAAAAACAGGACTAGAAATCTTACAGTATTTTCCTTAGGGGTAAATTAATTGCTGTCTTGGAAGGATGGATGTTTTTAAAATTGTTTTATAGCTTTCAGATGCTGCAACAGATGTTAGCAAAGCTCTGAGTATGTATTGTACCAGAGTCAGGTGATCAGATGTGATGTCATTCTATAACCAGCACTGAATTGATTCTGTATATATTAGTGAGAGATATGATGGAACTCTCACAGCAGTACTTTGGTTTTTGGAACCTGACAGGAAAGATCTCTCAGAGATATCTCACGCAACCTCACACCACATCTTGCGTGGCTGTACTAAGCAACTCTACACTCATCATCCTGCATTTTTGAAGTAGGTAACTTAACTAGGGAACAGTAATTCTTTAGTCAGTCAGGAAAATATACTGAAATTAGTTAAGTATTGTTTTTCTGCATCTATGCGAATCTATCCAACTATTATTTTTATATCTCCTGTGATTGAAATCCTAGTGTTTATTGTAACTAGATATTCAGTATTCTTGTGTTTTCTATTTTATTATTTATTATTAAATATTTCTATACCTTTCATTGTGTCTGGTCTTTTAAAGAATACTTTTAACATCTTAAGAGCACTTATGCTTATTTTAGTGACACTGTGGCTACTCCTGAAAGCATGGCTGCATTGGTCAAACTCTACCATTTATATTATTATTAATTTTACTCAGAGTAATTGGATACTCTTGTAAGAGCATTATAGTAGCTGACTGGTGGCATCATAATTACCTAATAGTCTGGGCAGAGGGGGCACACCTGGTAAATCTGTGCCAGCTTTTCCCAGGTGTGTGTGTGTGTGTGTGTGTGTGTGTGTGTGTGTGTGTGTGTGTGTGTGTGTGTGTGTGTGTGAGTGTGTGTATGTGTGTGTCTGTATTTGTACATATATTTAAGCAGTATAGATATTAACAACAACAAACTGAAAGGGATTTTAGGTAATTACCTTAGATGACCTAAATGTTGGCGAGGTCAAGGGATAATGCAATTAACAAGAAGGCACAAATAAACAAATAAAGAAATAAGCTTTCTTTTCCACTGTACAGACAGCATGGTTAAATTCCATTCAGATCAGTGAGCTTAATTTGCAAAGATACAGAAATTAATAGTTTATATATGACTACTAAAAGAGTGAAAATATGTATGATATGCAGTATGTGGAGTGATTAAAAAGTGAAAAACTCTGAGACCCAGGAAAGAATCTGTAGTAAATGTACAATAGACTGGGTAATAATGTGGGATATGTGTTGATTTTTGAAAAGTTAGGTTTCACATGCTGAAAGAGTGAGAGAATGATGAAAGAAAAAAAAAGTACCATCCGAGTGCAACTGTGAAAGACTATTCAGATAAGTACATGATCTGAAAATGTATTATTTGATGGAATATCTTTTTCAGCAGTATTAGACCTTATATTCTTACACACATCAGACAGCAAAAACATCATGTCATTGGACAGAAATGTTGTTGATGCAAAATATTTCCCTGCCTTCACTGTATGGGATAAAGGGGTTCACTGCTGGATCAAAAACAGGTTATGATATATATTCGGTGAACTGCCTTTTTATGGTAAAATATTTATAGTCTGAAAACGAAGAGCTTTTGCACTGCAGAAAACTCTGTATCAGTCAGCTTCTGCACAAAGGAAGTAGAACAGTATACACTCTGAGACACCTGAATGGCCTTAGTAAAAAGCATGCCACAAAAAAGCCAAAACAGTAGTGCAAGGCAGCTGGGACTTATAATGTGGACATCCCACTTAAATGGAGGGGAATGACAAGTCTGGACTATTTCACATTTTGAATTGTACTACATTCAAGAAAATGAAGAGAGTGAACACCATCCACATGCTGGTCTGGTTTGGGGCACCTATGACAACACTTATCTTTGAATTGGTCACTGAATATAACCTGGCATTGGACTGGCATTTTCTGAAAAATTACATTTTAAATGTCAACATCCAGAAGGTATGTGGATGCTTCTTGTTTCACTTACAGCTAAAATAGATATCTTATGGTATTAGTCCCAAAGAGCAGTACTAGAGCTAACATAATTTACTTAGCATTTCACTGGGGACAAGCAGAGGGGAATGTCATGGTCAGTTATATTAGAACTTTGCTTCCTTAATTCTCCTAACATGATTTCTTGCAAACATGAACAGATTTATTAACCAAAATAAAATACAGTGTATTTAAAGTATTTGTGCACATCCAAGTACCATAAATAACACCACCAACTTTTCACCCCACTTAGTAGGTTGTACTTATCTTGCAGAAGTCATAATTTTTTGCATGCATTTCTACAAAACCATTATATATCTGACCTACAGCACTTCTATGGATCATAGCATATTCTGCCACCCTTAGCACACAGAAAGATGCTTCATACTCAGTAGATTGAACCATTAGCCATTAACCATTGAATACAAAAAGGCATGGCAGTGGTTAAAACACATAATGTACTTTTATAAGGGGAATGGAAGTATTCACAATGAGTACAGAGAAACATAGAACGAAAAAAAGTGCAACCGATATGTAACTTTATCCAGCAGTTTATTGGTATTATTAAAAGCATTATGTGAAACTATATAACTGGAGATTAGGAAATGGCACAGGACCAAGAGGTCAAAATTATAACTTAGCAGCTTATAGCGAAGTTCTGTCTGAAGATCCAATACATCTCATAAACTGTTTGGAAAATAGTCATTTTTTTCAGTAATTGCTGAACCACAGATTATGATTAGTACTTGGGTATCAAGAACACAGTGCCTAATAATATTTTTCAAGATGCCTCAAAGACTGCATGGAACCCCAAGTAGATCAAGTGTTTTGAAATGCCATACTCATGTCCACATTGTTTTCCTTGAGGTATTGAAGTAGTACAAAGCTATCTCATAACATAAGCAATGGGACAGATTGGTTTGCTTTATAGTTAGTTGTCCAATCTTCTCTCAAAAAGCAGTTGCTATTTGTATATCAGTTCAACATTCTGAAGCATTTCATAACATAACATTTTAATTTTATTTTCCCTGTGCACTTAATGAACCTGTTATTAGGGCTATTACTTTTTAAGTTTTTGAAGTTCTTTTGTTTTGAACACTACAGAAATGACTATTATACCACACCACACATTTAATAACTCTCATGTATTTATTTTATTTTATTCAATATTTGTTTACCAGGAAAGTTCCACTTGGAACAAGCTAATTTTCAGTGGAGGCCCAGGGAGAAAAGCTCCAGACGCTTGTATTTGTAATATGGGAGGAAACCAGAGCACCCAGAGGAAACTCACATGAACGCAAGGAAAACATGCAGTGTTCATTTTCTTAGCAACAACACTCCATGCTTTTTATCTATTTTAGTAAAAAAGTGTGCCATACCATCAAACCTTATTAATTTGCCGAATATTATTTCCTCAGTCTTAAGTAGGCGCTTGATCTCAAGCAGCTTACAAAATAAAAACAGATTTGCATTGTACCATCACATTGTCCTTCTGCAGTCATTCTTGGTTTATGCCAAGGGCAGGATTTTTTTACTTTATTGTTGCATTTTTTGAAGAGTAATAAGTTTGTTTCTCACTCTGCTTTAAAGTATTATGCACTGAGTTTATTGTATGATTCTGTGAGGAATTTCTAAATAACAACAAACTAAAAGAAGTAAACATCAGCATAATCCTAGTAATTTATGAATAAGTCTTTAGAAGGTTTGATTGAGGGATGCATAAGGGAATCCTGTTGATTCATAATTTCATGGTCTGGCCCAAAATGAAACTGTGATTGCAACATTTCAGTGTTTGTTTTATCTGCCAAATCAATGTCTGCTATTTAAACATGAACAACATGTTAAATAACCAGGCATGAAAAGACAGGGCTTGACATTAGGTATTTCATTTACCTGTATTTTTCCAACAGGAGGTTCTGTTTCCAATATGTATGCTGTGAACCTAGCCAGGTACAAGTACTACCCAGAGATCAAGGAAAATGGACTTTCGGCAGCACCAAGACTTGTTATGTTTACATCTAAAGAGGTATGGATAAATAGTAAATCACTTGATATTCTCTTCTTTAGTTTGTCTTGGACTGGTAGCACTAAAATGACTCCGGGACAAGTAATGAGTCAGAAAGTTATTTTTCTATTTACTGTATTGCATACAGCTTACTTATAGTGTTCACACTTTTCCATTTGAGAAACATATTTGCTCATCTTGCAAAGAAAGCTAATAATTTGATTCTCTCTCTCTCTCTCTCTCTCTCTCTCTTTTTGGCACTGGACTCCATACTGATCATTGCCTAGAACACTAGAATTAACACAAAATAATGTTTGTCAATCTGCATTCCTCATTACAAATGCCATCCTTCCAAGACTGAGAATGCCACCTGCAAAATGTTGAGTATTCAAGATTTTGAGTAACAGCAAAAAACAGCACTGCAGGAACCAAAGACCCTTCTGTAGAAACTGTAAAACATATCCAACCAAACAGCAGCAGGGTCATAAAATAATTTTTGTCATGGTGACCCTGCTGCTGTTTGTTTGGATAAGATTTTGAGTAATGAAACAAAAAAAAAAAAAAAAAAACAGATCTTTTTAAATTATTTGTATTATTTAATTTGGAAATGAACATGTCATTGTCACCACCTTATGTTTTATATGTACTTAGAAGCATATCATTTGACAGTGATTATGCACACTATCATGTATAAATACTGTAATAAATAATAAAAAAAAACAACAAAAAAAACAAAAAAAAATATATAAAAAAAGAACAGAGTCAGTCCAACGTCCAAAGAGAAAAAAAATGACAGGAATTAAGATATTTGTTCAGCTTTCATACAAGCATGATCTTTCCAATCAAAATTTGTTGCAAATGCAATCAAAAACTAAGCATCCTAATCCCATCACATGTCTAGTGGAAAACAGGAGGAAGTAAGCTTGCCAGTTTGAAAGATCATATTGTTTTGTGGTGACAGCCACAAAAGCTGTTCTTCTTGTGGTACATAGGACTGTTGGCATCTAATAACCAAGAGACTGAAACACTTGATACCTTTAATTTCCATGTTATTTGCAATAAATATGCATTTTTCTGCCATTCCTGTATCTGGCAACACTGCTACAACAATGGTCAAAATCTGCAGGTATATGACACAGTGCTGGCAACTATTTTTGGATTGATAATTTATCAAAAAATATATTTAGCATATAGCAAATAGAGTAAAAGGATGTCTGTTGCATGGATGTATTGTGGTATGACAAATGTTGTTTGAAAATATTGTTAAATAAATGCAACCATTTATTGTAGATTATATCATCATCAAAAATCTTCACCCATTTAGGCAATTCCAGTGGTATAGAAGGATAAAGCCATGACTATCACTGAGATAACCACAGTTTTAATATAGGCTAAGGAACATGACATCAATGGCAGGCAAGGATGGCCATGCCCATCTGGGGGAAGGGACTGAGTGCTACATAATTCCCTTGGAAGAGGAGCTGGTATGAAAATATATGGGCTGGGGTCGATGATAGGCTAACCAAGCCACTGAAGGGCAATAGCTTTATATGGAGGATGCATGGGAACATGTTTCCATGTGGAGATTGCATTATTAGCCTCCTTAGTGATACAGATCACACTCACACACACACACACACACACACACACACACACACACACACACACACACACACACACACACACACATATCACCCAGGGAGAAAGGTTAGGCTACAGTGTATGCCTTCACTGCCAGGATGCTGGTGAGGGCACACAGAACCTTCCCTGTTGGTTGCCTAAATAATGATACCTCCAGACAGCTCTTACCCTGAAACTGTCTAAAGTCCCCAGGTAAAGAGAATGAATGAGCATGACTGATCAGGAGGAAGCTTGATGGTTGACAGGAATGGTGCAGAAACTACACAGAAAACAAAAATCCACATCTACATATTTCTTCTAGGACAAACATATCTGGGAATGCTTTCCTGAAGTATCTGATATATCATGGAAAAAAAAAACTTTTCTTAAGAATAATTACCAATGATTCATGAAAGTTATTATTCATACCATAAGAAAGATTGCATGTTTGCATTATTATGTATAATCACTAAATATGACAATAACTTAGAAGAGCTTTGAATCATCCCATGCCAGGTCTTTCACTTATCTTATTAAAACTTGAATCATAGGGCATGTAGAGCTCACCTTTTTGGATGCCATGGAATGAAAATGATGAATAAGCATGCAAAAACTATATCTATGGTTGATATTTACTTACTGTAGATCAGAACATGTGTATGTACCTTTAGGAAGCATTTCTAGATGTAGCACATGCATATACATACTGAGCACGTGCAGGCAGCAGTGCCATTTTGAGATAACAGTCAGAATGTTAACATGTATGAGTGTGGTAGTCAGTCTGTTTGTCAATTTATTTAAGTTTAAGTTACAAAGCCTCATTTGTGATGTGTTTGTGTGTAATAAAGCTGCTGAACAAAACTCACGAATGTCCGTCTGTTTAATTCTGACCGGATGAGCGACATGGTGTCAGAACTAGGATAGAAGAAGAACTACTACGAGCCATGAGGTACAGAGTTGAATATGAAGGTAGACTAAGCAGGTTGAGTGAAACAGAGCACAGACAAACGAAAAAGGGCCAGAAACAAGCTAAAGGTAAAGAAAACTGCACAGATTATTTATTTGGCAAAGAAAATGAAACGGCGCATTTATAAGGCACAAAATGCATTATTATTTAATGAGTAGCACAAAAGTGTATTATTAACCAAACGATAGGCACAAACCACAAAATGTTCAAAACCACAATATTTGATACAACTAGCATAAATGTTCATATGGGGCTCAAAATTAACTTTGGTTTGCATAACGAGCATGTTTAAAGTAAAACGGGCACAAGAAAAGTATAATGAGCATGATAAGAGATTAAAAAGGCATAACAAGTACAATAAAAGGGCAAAAATAAGCTTAAAGAGCAAAGCAACTGCATGTTTTTAGTAAAAGACTGTGTTTTGGGCACAAACTACTATTTTGCATTGACGGAAGCCATTCAAAGTATAACTAGAGTTATTTGAAGTGTCTCAGAGTGTAGAAAGTATTTGCAGAGTGTGTGCTTTATTACAGTGCAGTTATTTCAAAGAGTTTGCTGTGTACAAAGTACAGTTATATTGCAAACTGCAGTCAAGGTACAGCCATTTTGAAAGAGTTCTTGTGCTGTATGCCTTTATTTGCAGAGTGCCGGCATTTCAGAGTGCTATTTACACTATACAGAGCTGTACCAAAGTATAGCCACTTTGAAAGGTTCTTGTGCTGTGTACAGTTTATTTGAAAAGTGCATTCATCTCAAAATGTTTCTTACAGTACATTGATTTCAGAGTGTTCTTGTGCTATGGAGACTTATTTGGCAAGTGCAGTTGTTTCAAAGAGTTTGTTGTGCTTTTGGGCATAATTAGAAGAACTGTCATAAAGTTCTGTCATATATATTACACTACAGAAGATCTGGCAATTTTCTGTCGTGCAATGGAAAGCATGTAGTAAGAACCTGGATAATATTTTAGCCACTAGCACATGTATATATCTTGTTTTAAACTTTGTTTATAGTTTTATGAAATATACTGTTAAATGCATAGAAATATCTTCTATGTCTACTATCTGTTTTTTGTAACAAAACGTATTGTCTGTTTGCATCTGTCTTGGAGCTTTTCTCCCCAGGCCTCTACTGAAAATGGACATATATCCAGCTAGACTAGCCCAGTCAACAAATGTAAAATAAAAATAAGTTTATATATATATATATATATATATATATATATATATATATATATATATATATATATATATGGTTTACCTTTACATGTGCATAATGCACATGTGTGAAATTCAAAAGTCCAAAAGGACTTTTTCAAGTTTTTGGAAGGCCAAAAACAAAATGCATCAAATGTGCAATGAGCGAATGCAAAGTAACATTCGCTCATTGCAGATTCGGCATTTTTGGTGTGAGGTGCACTATAGTGGGGATTGGGAAGTGGACCCTTTCCCCACTGTAATGCAAACTTGGAGTTAGAATAATAAAGTAGGGGGGTGTGGGGATGCAGGGGGGCTTGCCTCCCTGCATTACGCTAAGTCTTTTGAATTGAAGTTCTAAAATCAGCAAATCTGGTTTTTGATTTGCTGATTTTCGAACTTCAGTGCAGATCAGACTGGCGATTTTTGTCATTCCAGTTCGCACAAAGGGCCGTTCGGTAGGTTGATTTTCAACCTTTCCAAAGTAAACTATATATATATATATATATATATATATATATATATATATATATATGGTTCCCATTCAGAAGCCTGAAACATCATAAGCCTGAAAATCAAAATCCTGAAACCAAAAGCCTGAAAATTCAGAATCCTGAAAACTCAAAATCCTGAAAGCCCAAAATCCTGAAAGACCAAAATCCTGAAACTCAAAATCCTGAAAACACAAATAATGCTAATATGTCACTATAAAGACACTAATATCTACCAACTGACCCTGACCCTAACCCTAACCCTAAGGTCCGTCACTATCGCACACTCACCTGACCCGCGGCCTAACCCTCACTCACTTAAACCGGCCCTAACCCCAATATTTGTCACTATTGCATACATGCCTAACCTGCGCCCTAACCCTAACTCACTTAAACCGCCCCTAACCCTAAAATAAAACCAACCGCACACTTACCTGACCCCAACGCATGACCTAACACCACAGGGCTAACAATAGCAAAGCCACAATGGCATCAGTATGTCTATTTTGTGTTTTCAGGATTTTGAGTTTCAGGATTTTGGTCTTTCAGGATTTTGGGCTTTCAGGATTTTGAGTTTTCGGGATTCTGAATTTTCAGGCTTTTGGTTTCAGGATTTTGATTTTCAGGCTTATGATGTTTCAGGCTTCTGAATGGGAACCATATATATATATCTACATATGGGTCTATTTTGTTTCATTGAATCTCATTTCACTGAATTTCATTTCACCCCGACCATTTCGCTGAAAACTCAAATTACTGAAAACTCATTTCACTGAATCTCATTTCACTGAACTGCAGTTAGTATATATAGCACTATAGCACTGTGTAGAGTACTGTAAGGCAAGTAAAAGACATATGCCCTTTTCCCCACTGTAGTGCAACCCTGGAGTTAGTATATATAGTCAGGTGTGTGGGGGGGCACAGCTCCCCACATTTGGGGGTGTGGGGGTTGTTGACCCCACCTTGTTTGTTTTATATTCTATTTTACCAAAAACTTCAAAACAATAGATTTTAAACAATAGACATAAATAGTTACAACACCAATGACTAACTGTCTTCAGAAGACAATATGTACTCTAAGTGGGGGGGGGGCTACACCCCCCCACACCCCTTAACTATATATACTAACTCCAGGATGCATTTTGGAATAAATTCTGCCATTGAAATCTTTCAGTGTACAATGGAGCAAATTTTTTCAGTCAACCAGTGTGCAATAATAGTTGATGATTTACTGGTTGGAGGTAATGGTGAAGCAGAGCATGACAGAAACCTCAGGAAAGTTCTGGACAGAGTGTGTGAAGTGAATTTAAAGCTCAATCCTCTGAAGTGCAAATTCAGACTACCAGAAGTTACTTCATTTATTTACCAGTACAGGCTTACAACCAGATCCTTCTAAACAAGCAGCCGTTCTTGAGATGCCAGCTCCAGATAATGTCCAAGCCTCACAGCATTTTCTTGGCATGGTTAACTATTTGGGCAAATTTATCCCTGACTTTAGTGAGTTATCAGCACCTTAAAGAGAGCTGACATGCAAAAATGTTGCATGGTCATGGTTAGAACAACACCAGAGTGCATTTGATTACCTCAAACAGCAAATTGCTAACCCATTAAAATTAAGATACTATGATGTCCACAAACCAATAGTTCTTTCCTGTGATGCTTCAAAGTTCGGTCTTGGTACAGTTATTCTTCAAGAAGGCAGACCTGTTGCATATGCATCAAGAATTCTTACCCAAACTGAGATGCAGTGTATTCAAATTGAGAAGGAACTTTTGGCAATTGTGTTCGAAGTTCCATGATTATATTTATGGCTGAGCAATTCAAATAGAAACTGACCATTAACCTCTAGTTACTATTTTAAAGAGGTCTATACATTCCACTCCAGCAAGACTACAAAGAATGATACTCAAATTTCAAAAGTACAATTTAAAAATGGTCTATACAAAGGGTAAACTTCTTTATCTGGCTGATACCTTATCCAGATCGCCCAGAAATACCACGGAACAGCTTGAGGCAGAGAATTTTGACTTTGATGTCATGGCAGTACATAATTTTTCTACCACAAGACTTGATGAGCTGAGAGATCATACAAAGACTGATCCAATTTTGCAAAAGCTCAATCACTTCATCAATGTAAGATGGCCATCAAAGAAATCCTGTGTACCACCAGAAGTCCAACCATACTTTCCATACAGAGATGAGATGCTGATGGAAGATGGTATCATTTTCAAAGGTCCAAAAGTTGTTGTTCTTACTGCCTTACACTGTGAATACATTCAGATTTTTAAGCATGGCCACCCAGGTTCCGATTCTACCAAAAGAAGGGTGAGAGGACTAGTATTTTGGCTTTCTCTAGCAAGAGACAAATAAAAGTGCTTTCTTCTTGTTCAGTGTGCAACAGTACTAAGCCACATTTGCAAAAAGAACCACTTTAGCTAAGCCAAATTCCTGAACTACCTTGGTCAACAATAGCAACTAACATATTTAGTGAAACAATCAGCATTACTTAGTATTGGTAGACTTTTATTCGAACTGGTTTGAGATCGATTTGCTACCTACCCTAAAACTTTTATTCGAACTGGCGTGAGATCGATTTGCTACCTACCCTAATCACCAGTGCTATTATTACAAAGATGAAATGTCATTTCTCAGTCCATGGTAGTCCACACAAAATTATTTCTGAGAGTGGTTTTCAGTTTACCAGTTGTGTGTTTCAGAGGTTTGCAAAAAAGTGGGGCATTATCCATGTTACCAGCAGTTCTGAATATCCTCAGTCAAACGGCCTTGCTGAAAATGCAGTACAGAGTGCAAAGCAATTACTGGAGCGGTCAAAGTGTGGCAATACTGATATCTTCTTGAATTTAGTCAAGCTCAGAAATATACCACGTGACAACCTTCTAGGCTCACCTGCTCAGAGACTTCTATCTAGGCAAACCAGAATAACCTTGCCTATCAGTTCTAGTTTGCTGGTGCCTAATGCTAAAAACAACAGAGCAATCAAAGCCCAACTTTTTAAGAAGAGTTCTCAGACGTCCAGCTATGATAAAATGAGCAAATTTCTTCATCCATTAAAAGGAAAGACAGTGAGGATGCTAATGACGAAAGGCTTTGATCGAATTGGTCAAGTGAGAGGCACATGTACCGAGCTAAGATCCGATTTAGTGGAATCTGAGGGTATAGAGTACAGGAGAAACTGCAGACATCTTCCAGTATCAGAAATTATATTGCAGCATCATACCTGTGATATAGACTCTAGATCTCAGAGCAACCCTGACAATGTTCGTACCAAAGAACATGTCACAGTATCCATCCTCATTCCTGGTGAGGTCCCAGATGTCCCCATAGTTGAACATTCCTAGAAGACAGTCCCCATTGCTAGATCCAATTCTGACTTTTATGTTTCATGGTCAGGTCGTGTTTCAAGATCTAGTGTAAAATACACAGCAACTTGGACATAATTGTTTTATAAGTGTTTCATTTTTTATGATTGCATGTCAAATAATTAGTTCTGTATAACCACATGTCAAGAGATCATTTCTGTAAATTGCATGTCATTGAATACTGTAATTTCGTATATGGACTATTTCTCAAAGAGGGAGGATGTAGATCAGAGTGTGTGTATGTACCTTTAAGAAGCATTTCCAAATACTGCATGTGCATATAAATACTGAGCACATGTAGGCAGCAGTGCCATTTTGAGAGAACAGTCAGAATGTTAACATGTATGAGTGTGGTAATCAGTCTGTTTGTAAGTAGTTTGTGTGTAATAAAGCTGCTTGAACAGAACCCACAAATGTTAGTCTGTATTATTCTGACCAGACGAGCGACACTTACTGCTGCAACCACTTATTGACCTTTCTAATGGAACAGTCCAGAATGTAAATTGACATCTTAAACATTCACAGAAGGGTTTAGAATGACACTGAATAGGTATAACGCTAAGAAATGGCTGGGCGGTTGAAGACTTTTCAACATATGTCATCCATCAGCCATGGTGCTTGTTTCTTTTTTTTTCTGTTAATGCTAATGCTACAGATATATAATTGCCTTGATACAGTTTAAAAGTAGAAGGAGTCCTTTCTTCTTTTATGCTCTTTAGCTAAAGAGCTGAGGGAGTAGAGCGCCAGATCATGAACCGACACTGAATGCAGGATGAGCCAGCTATGGTTCTATTCCCAGCATTATTTTTAATTTTAGAGTCAGGTTTTCATTTAATGTAATTTGAGTATATATACCTCAGTGTAAAATCTGTATAATTTATAAGTACCTGTGAGGTATTCTTAGTATTTTAGTAAACCAAATTAAAGAATACTAGTATCTCTTTGTGATAGGGTTGAAATGCCAGGGCACATAAAATCATTTTTTTTTTTATTTACACTTTTCTTCTAATTAGCCTCCTGAGGGTTTATGTAGGCTCACTTACTACCTATCCCTTATTTGACTGTTTTTTTTAATTTCTCCAAATCTTTAGGTTTCCTAATACCATGACGGGAATGGACCTCATGCCTAAGTCAAAATATGATTAAAGTTCATGAAACTAGTATTGTTTTAATTTTTTATGTCAGCCAGACGTGCTCTTCACAGAACTCACAATGTGCCCAGTAATGACTCCTTCTGCAATTTGTATGGGGTTATATGTATTGGTAACATATCTAAGTACAGTTGTAGATTCTTTTTTATAAGACCCATTGCCCCTACTACTGTTGGAACTGTCTGGGTATCTTTCTTCCACATTGTTCTCATTTCTGCCTGCAAATCCTGGTATTTTATTACTTTGTGTCTCTCTGTATGCAAGACACTGTAGTCACTGGGTGTGGTGATTTCAATGATCAATGCCACTTTTGTCTTCTTTTCATGGACCACTACATCTGGTTTTCTAGCATCTATCTTTTGAACTGTTGGTAATGGCTGATCCCATGTGATGTAGACTTCATCATTTTCTATGATGCTTTGTGGTTCGTTTCCAATGTTTTTCAGCAATTCAGTACCATAATGTTTGCACAATCCCCAGTGCAACAGTCTTTCCACATTATTATTATGCCTTTCAGTATACAGTCCTTCTGCCATTAGTATGTCCCACCCAGCAACGAAGTGTGCAACTGTTTCCAATTCTGTTTTACAAAACCTACAATTGTCTGTTTCTCCCACATGTTCAGTGGACTTTGTAAACCAATGTGTATGTAGCCCACTATCTTGTGCCTCCAATATTAACCTTTCATCTCTTGGTTTGAATTTTCTTCTCCTTAACCATTCCTGCATTCATTCCTGATAAACATGAGGTTCTTTCAGAAGTTTTCTATACTTACAAATATATTTATGCATTTTCCACATTTCTTGCCTTCTGATCTGGTCATTTACCTTATATTCTTTCTTTTGTTTTTTTTTTTTTTTTTTGGCACATTCAGTTGCTGCCTGATTTTTACCTACTTCTTGTTTGATTTCCATTCCTGCTTGACACCGATATGCTTCTGCTAGATTAAGCAGAGGAGTCATCTTAGATTTATTCTTCTCATGTTTCAAATCTTTCACTAAATGTGGGACTTGTGAGGTCAGCAGATATGTGTGGAGCCTCACAATTGCAGATCTATACATGTAATCAATTTCAAGGAGGTCCATTCCTCCTTTGGAATGGGGAATATATAATCTTGGTATAGACTGATTTTAATAAATCATTTGGTGAGCATGAAGCATCCTTCTTGTTTTCCTGTCTAATCTATCCAATACATTTTGGGGCCAATCAGTCACTCCAAAACTGTAAGTTAGGACATGAAGAGCAAACTAGTTTATGGCTTGGATTTTGTTCCTAGATGTCAATTCTGTTTTCAGGATTAATTTAAGTCTTCTAAAGTATTCCTTACTAAGTTTCATTTGCATTTGTTCATGTTTTATTGTTGATCCTTCATCAATTCCCAAATATTTAGGGTCTATATTAGTACAGTGAAAGTTTAGCTTCTCGAACACCAAAATGTCGACAGCTAAACAGCGATACCTTAAAACTAAGAATGGCCAGTTACGTAAATTTTTTCATAGGGAAAAATGTGCTTGGCTGTTATCATGAATTTTCCCCTTTCCCCAATGTAGATGGATCTCAGAGTTGGTATATTTAGTTAGGGTGGTGGTGGGGGCAAAGCCCCCCAGTTAATTAGGGTTTAAAAGTTTGTTTTAGTGTCTGACGGCCAAGCAAAGTTTTCCCCTATAAAGAACCTTGCAGAAGTGGCCATTTGCAGTTTTAAGATTTCACTGTTTAGCTGTCAGCGTTTGGCTGGTCGACAAGCTAAGCTGTCGATTTTATAATATAGACCCAATATGTATACACTCCCTCTTTCTCAAGTTGTTTTATATCACATTCTGGTCCCAAACTGATGTTTTCCTGGTGCTGCAGTTTTCCTGCTATAAAGGTTGCTTTTGCACATTTATCAAAACCAAATGACATTCTTATATCACCTGAAAAAGTTTTGACAGCTTGCAGTTGTGCTTTCAGTTCCTCATCTGATGTGCAATACAGTTTTAAATCATCGACAAAGAGAAAATGAAAAGTCTTTACACTTTGTTGTTTTCTAGGGGCTAAATTATAGACATGACCTAAGATGTTAAGTAGACAGATTAATGGGTTAAGGGCAAGGCAGAATAGCAGTGGTGGCAGAGAGTCACCCTGGAATACCCCCTTTTGAATTTTTATCCCTGGAATAATAATTTGTCCTTTATCATGGCTTAATTGAAAAGTGGTCTGCATCTGTTTCATGGTCAGTGTAATGTAGTCAGTCAGTGTAGGGTGTATCTTATACATTTTTAAGCACTCCTTTATCCATTAATGTGGGATACTATCAAATGCTTTTTGGTAGTCAGTAGATGTCGTACTTAGATTCTTTCCTTTTATACAGTTCTCTACTACTTAACAACAAATGATCCTTTGTTCCACATGACTTTCTTTTATTATCCTTTTGTTCTACTGGCATAATTGAGTTTTCTTCTAAATAACTATAAACTCTGTCAGTGTCAATTCCTGCGTATAGTTTATACATCATCAGGAGGCAAGCTTTTGGTCTATAATTTTTAGGGTAGCTTGCAGGTTCACTCTTAAGTAGGAGTATTGTTTTTCCTGTTGTTAGCCAGGTTGGTGCACATATAAATAGTTCTTACTCATGGCTAAATCTTGGCCAAAGTTGTTAATACTTTTAGCCAAAAGTTTGGTACTGCTTCTGGGCCTGGGGTTTTCCAATTAGAGGCTTTTCTTAACTTTGTTTCAATCTTTCTGGCAGTTACTTCATCCCATTTCATATCCTGTACCTTTAAACTTTTTAGTCTTTCTTTTATTTCATCTAACCATTTAGCATCTTTGTTATGGTCCATGGGATCTTCATAAATACTTCCCCAAAATCTATCTATTTCTTCTTTTTTTGGGGGTCTTTCAATTCCTTTTGCCTTGTTTCCCAATTTTCTATAAACCATTTTTGGGTTATCAGTAAATAGTTTTCTTGTTTTGTACTTTTTCTTTATATTTATCTGTGTATCTTCTAAGTTTTTCTGCCTGTGCTGAGATTTTTAGTTTGTTATTTGTGATAGTGCACGATAGATCCTGGTCTGTTCTAATACTGCACATTGCTTTTATCAAGTCTATCTTTCTTAGTATTTTTGGTGATCTGTTCCCTCTTTTATACTCCTCTAACATTAACACTTATTGTCCTAATTACTTTATAGTTTTCTCTATTCGATACTTCCATGATGGTATTCGATTTCTCCCTTTCTTTTCCTTCACTACCCTGTGATCTTGTGGCAGAACTTTATCTGTTATTAATTTGGCTGCACAGTAATATATCCTGTTTATTTCTGTTATATCACATGGATCTCTATGGACAGTCCTAATTACTGTGTTCATTTGTTTTATCAAACTTCTGACTTTTTGGGTTTTATTGACCTTCTGAAGTCTATTGCTTTCATTGATCTTAATATATCTATCTATCTCTATTAAATCAAGCAACTCTTCTTTTAGCTTGTTTTCTTCAAAACTGAGGGCACATTTTTTATTTTCCATTTCCTGTAGGCATTCTATAGAAAGTTCTATAGCATCTTCCTGTGGCACATTCTCTTCAATTTCATCCTGTGCCATCCGTTGCTCTGTCATATGGGAACTCACTTGCCTCTCATTAGTCAACATTTACTGTGTCAGAGTTTCCACAGTTTCATGTTCCTTCCCTTGCTGTCCAGTTTCAAGTGAACATTTATACTGGTTTCCTGTGGAAAGCTCCAAAATATCTTTATATAGCACCTGACTAGTTGCTTCCTATTCCACTTGTTTCCCCTTAATTTGGATATCCATTGCTCTATCCTGTTGTGCTTTCTGAATTAGATTTTCCACACTGTATCATTCACTTCACACACTTCACAAGTACTCCATAACCTTGGTTTCTATTTCTTTAACTTCTCCATTACTAATCTCCTTTTATAATTTTCCTCTTTGTCTTCTTATTTTTTGTATTGTAAAGTTTTCCATATCTGGATTCCTTTGCCTGTATTTCTCTTCAAAAATCTTTGGTGCTGTTCTTTTTGTATTGATTAGTTTTGCTTTCTCCTTTGCATAAATATTACACCATACTAAATCTCTTTTCCCTTCCCATGTCCATACTTCTTTTTCAGATGTCTCCTGATCTTCCTGCTTCTCTTTACTTTGTAGATTCGCTCCATCTTGCTGTGATATAACCTGTCTTAGACCTTCTACACCAAATCCTTCACATTGCAGATACTCCATAACTTCAGCTTCTGTTTTTTAACTTCGGTTTTACTAATCTTAGCTTCTACATTCCCTCTTTGTGATATTATTTTCTTTACTGTGAATTTTTCTTTATCTTGATGCCTTTTCCTGTATTTCTATTCAAATATCTTTGGGGCTGTCTTCTTTATATTGATTAATTTGGCTTTCTCCTTTGCATAAATATTAAACCATATCAAAGCTCTTTTTTTACAATGTCAATATTTCTTTTTTATACTTTTCAAAAATCTCTAGCTTTTGTTGTTTTTATTTTCTCACTACTTCCTCAGACGCTTCTTTTTCCAAAAAGATTGATGTTTCTTGATCTGTGTACTGTTTTTCACAAATCTGTTGTATTAAGGAATATACATTTTTATTTGAAGCTTTTGACAGTTTTTCTTGTGGAAGTATTTTTCTTTCCTCTAATTTCTCTCTTAAACCTTTTGTATATCTTGTGTCTGGAAATTCTGGGTTTTTTGCATAACAGTAACAATAAATAATTTCTTTCTTATCCTCAACAGTCCACTTTATCATCTTTATGGTGTGATTTTTGTGAACTACTGCTTCCTTCTACAACAGGTGTACCATCCTGCTGTAAGGAGAACAGCATGAGTATAGTTATTTTCCTGACTCTGGTGAGGGCACAAAGAACCCTCACTGCTGCCTAAATGACAATACCTATAGACAGCTCTTACCCTAAAACTGACTAAAATCCCCAGGTAAAGTGATGAGTGAATATATCTGATCAGGAGGAAGAAGCATTGTTTCCCCAATGATAGAAACTCTGTTTCACATCTATATAGTTTGATTTCATCCTAAGGAATTATGCTGCAATGAAAAAGGCTTTGAAAGTTTCATTAGTTGTGAAGAGAGCCACCATCAATGAAGATGTTCCTGTTTAATGTAATGTCTTGGAGCCCAGCTCCTCCAACGGAATAGTCCTCAAATGTTCTTACAGTTGCTTGCTGTATTGTGAGACTGATCGTGTGTTAGTATTTTTTTCAGTCTTGCAGAGGTTTCTGTTTTCCTACAGTTCTGTTATCTTTGAGTTAGTATATTTAAGTAAGAGATGTAGGGGTGGTGATGACTCCAGGTGAGGAGTTGCTCGGAGCTTGCCCCTGCAAAAAATGCAGTTTTGGTATTATGGCAGGAGTGTTTCTCGACCAATTTAAACTGTCAGGTTTGCAGAACCCTTACTGCTGCATAAATGATACAGGACTTCATAGTCGCATGCTGAATGTCTTTTTGTTGAGTCAGCTTACACATGTGCAAGCAAACCTAGTGGGGCAGCTGGTGGCATCTATGCACTAGAGTATCTTAGTCTTAGGCTTCTAATAAACCCTTTCCTAAATTTGTATATCCTCAGTTACAGGTTTACTTCCTAGATTAGCTCTGTTGACTAATGTATAACATATTCAACTAATCATCTGCCAGTTACAATGTTATGGCTTTGCAATTAGCCAAACATCAAAGTACAAGCTAACCGCATAACTGTAGCATGTGCTTGTCATTGTCATGTTAGACTGCATTGGTCAGCATGACAGTTTCATTTGTGGTTAGAATGATCGGTAATAAAACTGCTCTGTGGACATTTACACTTCCACACCCTGTTGTCAACAATCCTGTATATTTTCCACACTGTAACTGTATTTTGTTACATAAATATTTGAGAGAATTAAGCAGGTGAATCTGCAAAATGGATCTCCAAAGTAAAATAGCCACCCAATGTTCTAACTACTTTCAACTAATATCATTCAACCTTCGTATAATACTTATGTGGGTTACCCGAGCATCAGCTTCTTATAATCAGAATAGCTGAGTAGTATGTAGATGCTTCTGAAATTACTACAACTACATTTTTAATTTGTACCGCACAAAGCATATACATAATGTTAAAGGATCAAGTACCTAAACACAAACTACATAAAAAAATAAAAAGAATCCCCAGTACACCCTTTGCACTTCCCACTCTTACCCAGTACTCATGATATTAATGTTGCTACTGGGATTTCCTACATCTCTATTATCAGCTATATATTTTCAGGGTAGATGAGCAATAGACTTTACTGAATTAATTATAGCTCTGATGTTCCCTTTTCTGTCCACCTCCACCTGTGGGCTATCAGATCCACTGGATCTGAGGTCAGCACATCAAAATTAAGTTTTGAAGTTTTGCCTCCTCTCCCATAATGCTCTGCAGGCTTGAGTCTTCTCAGATCTCGTTTGACACTATTAGGGTCAAATACATTCTATGAAGCTCCTATCAAGCCAGTTGGTTTAATTTAGTAAATTTCCATCTTGCAACTTTTCAGTTGTTGACCCCCTCTTCCTAACAAAAAATAATTATTAGATATTTTGAAGGAGTTTTTCTTCAGTCCTTAGCTTTCGTGTTATAGTTGGGGGACCATGACATCTGCTCCCATCATTTTGTTTTTTTTCTCTGCTCCTAGTATTTAGGGTTAATTGTTCAAGTGCTACAAGTTTTCTTTGTCTTATACAAGTGAGTTTTTTTTTTTTCTTAAGCAAGTTGGTGTTTTTTTTTTTTAATTATATTCTCTGGTGTTGTTAGAAAATTGTGGAATCTTAAGATATTTTTGTGTGATACTATCCCTTTGGTGTTTTCTTTCTGCAGTGTACTGTATTTACTTTTGCTATGGATAAGGCTTTTGGCTTTCAAAAATGTTTAGGGTGTGGTCAGAAGCTATCCTCTCAACATACTCATGATCACTGTGTTTGTTGTCTACATTTGCATTCAAACTACCATGCCTGCATTTTGTTTGGGCTCAGGGCCTTGGATAACCATAGGGCAAAGGTGGATATGAAGAACATGCTTTCCACCTCTTCTGCTACATTTTCCCAGGCTTCTGCTTCTCCCTCTCCTAAAAAGTCTGTTGAAAGAGAGAAAGACAAGAATAAAGAAAAGAAGAGAGACAGAAAAGACAGAGAAAGAAAGAAAAGGAAAAGTTTAGAGAAGACGAAAGCCTGGAACGAAAATGACCTGCTGAACTTTCTTTTGAAAATGGAGTTGGAGCCAAAAGCCCCAAGGTCCTTGCTATCCTCTGCTTCTGTTATGTAGCTGGTGTCTGTAACCCCTTGTTACCAATCACTGCTGTTGCCAGCTCTGGCATTTGAGCTATGCAGGTTGCCAAGGTTGGACATCCCAAATCCCTTCTTGTAATCGGCTCTGGAGTCTGGCCAGCTCTATCCCCTTTCTTAGCCATTACACTGGATCCAGAGCTTGCCCTGGAGCCTTCCCCTCCTTGGAGCTTTTTAAGACCAAAGAAGTAGAATAGCTCTTGCATCACCCTGGAAGTAAGCCATACTTTATGGCCTATTCTAGGTCTAAAAGGTCCACCCAGAGTATTAAAGAAACTGATTTGGACAAGTTAATGAGGACAAGTTTGAAGGCCCAGATGAACCTAAGGATAATTTCTCACCCCTGGTTCTGAGGGCAGAGGGAGCTACCCTTTCTATCCCTTTGCTAGTCACTCCTTTTGTGTTCCACCCTTTGGCATCAGTGACCATGGATCTGATGCCCATCATGTTGTTCCTTCATTGGTGCTGACAGCCTGGCTGACCTTGGAGCTGACCACTATTTTGATATGTTTGACTCTGGTAACATCTGAGCCATCTGCATGCTGGAGCTGTAGTGTCAGGGATTGGGACCTGGGGTTAGGGTCAATTCTGTAGTTGTTGAAGCCAACTCTGCCACTGGGTGCATCAGGCCTGTACCGCTCAGCTCCCATCTTGACATCAGACTTGACTGGGTTAGTGGCTGAAGCAGGGATTTCTCCTAGGTATGTGGATCAAAGGGAGTCCTTTTCCGGTGACCATACTTATCTTCAGATTTTGACATCGTGGAGAGGATTTTGTCTTGTTTGGAATTGGAATCTTCACATCTATTGTCAGATCCATCCCAATCTTCTCATCTTACTAGGCCACTGGTTCTATGTGAACTTGCCCAGGGACAACCCACACCAAAAGTCTTTGAGCAGCCTAAGGCCCGGAGCTCCCATACTGCTTTTCTATCCCCCTCCCCCCAGCTTCTCCCCTAATGGAGGTACATGAGAAAAGCCAGCATGAGGAAACACATGGATTCCGCTAAGGAATTCCTGACTGAAAATTCCAACCTCGGTGAAAGTAAGGATCCCCTAAACCCCCCCCCCATTTTGATACCTCCTTTGGCAATCTTTTTGACAGTGGGGGTGCTTCTTAGCTTGAGACATCAAAAAGTACACTCTTCTCCATATCTCAGAACTTTGTATCAATCATACCCTCTTCCTCACTGAACAAGTACAGCCTGAGAGATGAAACAACTACATGTCTATAGAAACCAAAGGAAAAACAATGAGAAAAATGTAACAGGATGACATCACTTCAGAGAAAATACCCCAATTCAGCCACACCCTCACTACTGTTCAGCCACTGAAGTGACATATCCTTTCTGGAGCAGTAGACTGTTGTTACTCTCAATGAAATCACTTTGTGAATCAATCTGCCACCTGATATCAGTCATGCTCCTTTTCATGCATTGGTAACCTTCTGGTGGTGCTCCACTTCCCCCATTAACTTCTTTAGGGCTTTATTCTCAGTCCTGTTCCACCAAGTTGTCTGCAACATCCCATCATGACTGAATCATGGTATCAGCCTTTAGAACTTTGTAAATCATTTTAGCCTCAGTATACATTCTTTGCTATATAAACCACCTATTTTTCAACAAGGTGGTTATACACTCCAAGGAACAACTGCACCTTCCACTCAAGTACAGTGGCAGAAGGCTTCTACATCACACAGTCAACAACTGGCTAGCATAAGTACATTTTACATTGCAGCATTTTCACTAACTACTCCTTATCGGCATCACTGTGTAATTCAACAATAAGTTGCCCCAGCCTACTGTGCTAAGCCAGCTTCTGCCCAACCTGGTCATTTATCTGAAAAGATATCCAAACCACCAACTTTCCTCAAAAGATTTAGTGGCCAGCTTTAAATAAACACTATAGCATTTGCTATTTTTGCCCTGTCATGCAGGATGCAGATGCCTGTTCTTTCAGAGCAAATAATTCTTCATATCATCTTACTTTTAGCAACATATCTACATTATCTTGAAGCTTTTTGAACTCTACATCTTGCCAATATACTCTGTTCCAATTTGGAAGGCTGTTTTTCATTAACAGATACCACTGCCTTCACAGATTGCTGCAAGACCAACATCAAGCATCAAGCCACAAGACTTTCTAAGATTTTCTTTTAAATAAAAAGCATCTTCATTGAATTATTACTTATGACATAAGCAATCATACATTTATTTAAATGAAAGCAAATCACATTGACCTATTTTCAGTTGCATACATTATACATCATATATGATGTATAATCATATGTAATGTATAATTCACCCCCCTCTCACCCCCAAAAGGGCCCACAACAATACCGGAAAAGTGTAGTGTCCCAGAATCACAGATGCACAGGTGAAAACAGCCCTTTCAAAAGCCAAAAGCACAGCATTGATGGGGCCAGATGGTGTCCCAGGCTGTGTCTTGCACAAACTACAGAACAAACTAACCCCCCACCTAAACACACTGTTCAACTTCAGACTCTCCACAGGCTACTTGCCCATAGAATGGTGCACAGCAACAGTTATTCCGCTCCACAAAGGAGGGGCCACAACTGACCCTGGTAACTTCCGCCCCATAAGCCTGACTAGCCTGGTCTGCAAGGCTATGGAGTGCATCATCATGGAACTCATTAACAAAGACATTGGGAACCTCCAAACACTTGACCCGACCCAGTTCGGCTTTTTTAAGGGCAGATCATGCCTACTAAACCGGGTTGACTTCTTCGAGACAGTCACCAAGGCCATAGATGAGGGGAAGGTGGTTCACACAGACTACCTTGACTTCGCCAAGGCTTTTGACACCATTCACCACTCGGGAATTATAGAAAAACTCGCCAGCCTGAACATAAACCCCTACGTCATGAGATGGGTTGCCAACTGGCTTACAAACAGAACTCACACAGTAAGAATAGCGGGCTCCAGGTCCGACTCTAAACCAGTCACATGTGGTGTCCCACAAGGCTCGGTCCTGGGGCCCCTACTGTTTGGCATATACTTCTCAGAAGTACAGGCAAACACAGGAGGACTATGGCTAACCAAGTTCGCCGATGACTGCAAACTGGGAGCCATAATTGACTCTCCGGCTGACATGGACATTCTCCAAAAGGGCCTTACTGAGACGGACACCTGGTGTCAAAGTCATGGTCTCAAGCTAAATGCCAAAAAATGCATAGTCATCCCGTTTGGGAAAAACAAAACACCCATGAATTACCACATAGGTGGCAGCCCCCTTAATACAGAAGAGGTAATAAGAGATCTGAGGACCCAGGTAGATAGTAATCTCTCCTTTGACAATCATATTGCCAAAGTAGTTAGGAAATCCTTCTATGTAGCCCATCTAATTACTAAAGGGTTCGCATCTAGAAATAAAGAAGTTATAGTGCCCCTCTACACGTCACTCATCAGACCCATCATAGAGTACAATGCCCCATTTGGGATGTACCTCACAAGACACTTCCAACAGCTGGAAAGACCACAAAAGTACGTCACCAAGAGGATTACTGGCCTCAAACATATGTCCTATGCAGCCCGACTGGAAAAACTGCAGCTGTACTCAGTGGCATATTGCTTACTCAGAGGTGATCTCTGCCTGATTTACAAAGCCATGTCCAACTCAGAATTAATGGACATGCTCCACCTAAAGAAATCCAAATCACTGCGAGCCACTCGCTCTAGTGAGCTAAACCTCGCCACAACAATAAATAGAACATGCTGGAGGGATAGATTCCTGTCACAGAGACTCCCCATGCTTTGGAACAAAATTCCTAACTACATTAGGCAGAGCCCCTCACTAACACTCTTCAAGAGAAACCTTGATGAGTGGATGGGTAACAGAAAATACACCCCTGGGATCACTTCATTGGCTCTTCTTTGCAGAGGCTCAGTTAACTAATCAATGGCGAGGCGAAAGCCGACACACTCTGGCTAGGCTTATAAATGCCCTCAGGCAGATAGCCTAGTACCTACCTATGAACCTATGAACCTATGAACCTATGATCATCTATACAGTCATTATCAATAGATCATTACATAGCTGTTTCAATTCCTGCCTTCTTTTAAACCTCATTTCTCCACCAAAACATTATTCCGCATGTATTGTTCCTGCAATTCCATTTTTTTCTATATAGTTTGCTCCTACCATTTTCTAAAGATCTCACTTTCAGTTCTTTTATCTCTGTTACTGTATTTACTATGTTTAATATGGGTCTGTGTTTGCCGATTGAATGAAACAGGCATCGCGTGGCTTCTCATTGAGGACTACTCATTGAAAGTCCATTTTAGTGAACAGTCACATCATCATAAAGAAAACCATTGGGTAGTCATAATTGGTGAAACAGAAGGTAGGACAGACTTAGCAGTATGGTAGGGATAAGGAAATCTGCCCTTTCCCTACTTTAGTGTGATCTAAGGAATATGCCCTTTCCCCACAGTAGTGTGATCTCAGAGTTGGTATATATAATTAGCAGGAGGTGTGGGGGGTACATCCCTCCACATGAGGAGGGTCTGGTGTTATCCAAATCCTCCTCATGTTGGGGGCTGCACCCCTACACTCTCCACTAATTATATATGCTAACTCTGAGATCGCACTACACTAGGGAAAGGGCACATTTCCTTATCCCTACCATACCAGTAAGTCCATCCTACCTTCCATTTTCTTTATGTTGGACAACTATGACTATTCGATGGTTTTCTTTACGATAATGTGACTGTTCACTCAAAGAGACTTTCGCTGCTTAGTGTTTAATGAGAAGCCATTTGATGCCCATTTTGTTTATTCGATAAACATAGACCCATGTAATATATGGTTTATACTTTGATTTCCATTTTCTAGTAATTGCTTTTTTAGCAGCCACCAGAATTAAACTCAGCAAGGCGTTGCTATGTCAAGGCAATTCACATAGATACTGTATCACAGCTCAAAAATCATTTCCTTAGTTGCACCAATTTGTTCACCAAGTATTTCTTGTAGTTGTCAGGGAATTTTTAAAGTCTGCGAAACCATTACACTCCCCAAAAATATGTTCCCAATTACCTCTTTCTTTCCCATCACACCTCCCATATTTGCAATCTACCCAAGGAAAAATTCTTCATACTCTGCTTGGGGTATAAAAATATGGGTCTATATTATATTATCGCACACTTAAAAATGTGAACGATAATTAATCGACCCGATGTAAGCAAAAGCTTACAACGTCGAAACCTCAGAACAGCAATATTTTTCCAAGGGGAAAAAAAATCACTGTTCCAAAATAAAAAAAATAAAATAAAAAAAACTTTAAAACATTACATAATGTGGGAGGTTTGACACCCACACACCCCCTACTTAAATATACCAACTCAGAGATCGCATTACAGTGCCAAAAACAGCAAAGTAACAAAAGCAGCCAAGCAAATTCTTTCCCAAGGTAAGAATTCGCTGAAAAGCTGCTTCGCTATTTTGCCTTTTCGCTCTTTTCGGTTTGATCAGGACACATTTGACAAACTGCATCTACAATCTCATAATAAGGATCCTAAAAATACCTATGCACACATGTCCAAGTCTAAATCCTAAATCTTCTAGACTTTGCTGCATATCTGGGAAGCCATACATGTATCCTACCATTGATATTTTATTTTTTTTTATACTGTTTTTGTGAATTGCTTTTCCAGTCTCTCTTCCCAATCCTTTCTAACCTCCTCTGATCGAGTCCTATAAGTTATGCAATATTCTATATGCCCTACTCATTATCCTTTTTTTTATCAACAGCTCATGTTGTAAATTCAACTAAAAACTCTAGCAGTGATGGTCTTTCATGTAGAATCCCACTATTCCTTTCTCTTTGACTATACTCTGATATCAATCCTTGATACAGAAGGCAGTCTCTAGTCTACAGTGAAATGCCTTATTGGCCTCCTCCCATTCTATTACCTTTCCCTGTCTAATTATTTGCTCCCAATATCTTGGATCCTTTGCCAGTTTTCTCCAGTAAGTTCCATCTCCCGCTTGCCTGTTTTCTGTACCCTTAATTGCAGTCATTCTATTGGCAGAATATTTTTCAATTCCCATGTTGGCTTATTCCTTATAGGATCATAAGATCATAGGACGTTACTAGGCTATTGGCACTGAGACTCTTACAAGCCGACAAGCAGATGATTTTAATGATTCTCATTATAATGCGCATATACTGTTTTACAGGCATTTTGTTGATGACATTTTCTCGGTGTGGAAAAGTCCATATGAGGCTTTGTTAGGTTTTATATAATTTTTACAGGGTATGACCAATTTTTTAAAGTTCAGTATGCAGTCAAGTAATACAAAGATAGATTTCATAGATGTAACGGTTCATAGAAACATTTTTGGGAAATTGAGTACAGGTATCTATAAGAAACCCTGCAAGAAGAATAATCTTCTATATAAGACCAGTATGCATCTGAGACACATTGCTAGGAATGTTCTGAAAAGTCAGATTCTTAGAATTATGTGGCTATATACAGAAGAATCAATGCTTGAATTGGCTCTAAATACATTAAAATTGGACTTTTTAGATAGAGGATAGAATAAAAGAGAGATAGAACAGGCCTAAACAAAGCACTCAGAAGTAGGGATACTGTAGCCAAACCATATTTTTCAGAAAGTTATAGAGGTACAACAAGATCTGGGCTTTCTATTGAGAGTGCCAGGCTCATGGGATTATTCTGACTTTCTCTAGTGATATCA
Organism: Protopterus annectens; assembly: GCF_019279795.1. Taxonomy (NCBI): domain Eukaryota; kingdom Metazoa; phylum Chordata; order Ceratodontiformes; family Protopteridae; genus Protopterus; species Protopterus annectens. The sequence goes on along the minus strand of NC_056732.1, from coordinate 132,681,523 downwards.
ATGTAATGTGTGATATCATAAAGAAGAATTGGCCTATCCTTATGACAGAACCTGAGTTGAGTAAAGTATTAGGATCCTTACCCAGGTTTGAGTTTAGGAATAATACAACCTTGAAACAACACTTATGTTATAGACAACAGTTATCAGGGATGAGGGTTACTTCAGAACGCAAGGGCACCTACCCCATCGATCTTGCAGTGCCTACAAATTTATATGGAGTGTGATCTCGATTAGGCATCCTAGAACGCAGAAAACTATTGAGTTTGATTTTTATGCAGATTGTATCACCAGAAATATAGCTTATTTAGATAAGTGTGTGGCATGTGAAGGGTTTTATGTAGGCAAAACCAACTGAACCCTGAAAGAGAGGATTTTAGAACATTATAATGACATTAAGAACACGAAATCTAGTAATGCTCTTGTTCAACATATATTAGATAGGGATGACACACACACACTTTTAAATTTTTGGTGTTAAGAATTGTTGGTGAAAATATTACAGAAAGGGACTTAAGTAATGAAACAGAACTATGTGAGCTACATTGGATTATAGATTTCAGGTCAAATGTTACCCCTGGTCTTAATAATTATGTTTCCCTTAAGCCTGCTTTTTGGAGTAGAAGTCTGCATCACTGAGTTAATTGATTTAATGCTGTCAAGTCTGCATCACTGAGTTAATTGATTTAATGCTGTCATGTGTTTTATTCTTAAATTCCATTGGTTGGAGGATTATTTAAATACCTGTATGTACTGTTGCTTAAGTATAATAGTCTGAAGAAGTGGAGTATCCACAAAAATGCTCACCTTTTTATACGTTATTATTTTGTTGTTTTTTATTAAAACTGTTTTATTAAAGCCACTCACCCTTTGTGGACTACTGCTTTTACTTATTTAATTTCACTTGGATTGTGTCCTCATCTACTCTGCAATATGTCTTCACTCTTACAAGCCTAGCCATGAATTTAGCCCATTTTCCGACAAATCAGCACCCGATGCCCCTGTCTAGCAGGAACACAGGTGAAATCCCAGGGGTGTATTCTGTAGAATAGTTTCTGCTACTTTATAAATATAATATTCTGTATGGCTATTGTTATCCTCCTTAAGGATATGCATCTGAAATCCCACTCTCTTCTTATTTCTTGAACTTTCCCATTTCATTATTATCACTTTTTACTTTGAATTATAGCGTCCTGCTTGTGGTATGTATAGGAGCCTTAACTGTGTAGCTTTGAAATATCCCTTCAAATCAGGTAATCTCATACCATCTTGTTATATGGGATGGCTCACCTTATGCCACTTGGTTTTTGCCCTGTTCCCCTTCCACATAAAACCCTTCAACTCCTTACTTATTGCTATCCACAAAGTCTCCTTCATTTAATAAAAATATGCCTGACCTGAGTATAAAACTAAAAAGACTAAAAACATTTTTCACTGCTTGTATCATTCTATCCATATCTGTTGAAAACAGAGCTTCCAATTTCTCAATTTTTGTATTATGTTTTGTTTACTCGCTACCCACACATCCTTGGCTGTAATAGCTGAACTCTTTTTAACCCATACTCATTTAATTACTTCATTTTATCATGTTCTCATAATTAAGGGTATTGCTGAACCAGTTTGTGTGTGGGTACTGCCCTTCTTTAATGATCATTAATTTTGTGTCTTGAAATTGTCTCAGAATGCTCCTTAACAATGAAATGTCCTTTACTGGTTTTATCAGGTACAAAATAATATGACCTGCAAATAAAGCCAACTTTTCTTGAATATCATACCAATTATATCCTTGAATTTCTGAGTCACTTATTTTCTTTGCCAGTGGCTCTAAATATAGCAACAATAACAAAAAGGAAAGAGCATACCCCTGCCTGGTTCCTCTGTTCAGACAGAACTTATCAGAGAGGAACCTCCACACACAGTTTTCTTTTCACCTCCAGTCCCTCATATATCCCTCTAATTAACCTTAATATTGTACCACAGAAAGAAAATGCTTCCATTGCACTGCTCATGTAATCCCAACTTACTCTGCATCAGGTCCATCAATACCAGTGGTATTTTCTTACATACTGTTTCACTCTGGATCATCATTGTTCTAGTAATGTGGTCAAATGTTTTCCTGTCATCCACAAAACCACACTGATCTACATCTATCAATTTTGGCAACACATTTTCTATTCTTTTAGCCATTATAGACATAAACACTTTATAATCATGATAATAAAATAAACTCGGTAATAAACCAAACTTCACTTTAAGTAAAAAATGTTCAAAGGCAATCCAGTGATAATCCAGTAAGTGCTTTCATCTTCTAACAATAAGACTTCATCAGACCGAATTCAAAAAGACCATCATTTTATTTAAATACTTAAACACTACATCACATGATATTGCAGGTTTAGTGTTTTAACCCCTTCCTTCTCAAATATGATACAAAATCTTCTCTGCTGTTCAACCCTGGAGGATAACATGGATTCAATCTAACCTGCCATGAATATTCCAGCCATCCAAGTTCTTCTTCTGCATTGAACATTGTTTCATAACCAGTGATGGCTCCCAATACAATAAATTTGAAATCAACCGTGCATTTACCCATTTTGTAATGTTTGCCTAAAGCATTGGTATCATTGCCAGTCTCCACATCTCTTTTGTGTTCATACATCCTCTTATATAATTCCCTGCATGTGTGTCCTACATAAAATGCCCCACAAGACTTACAAATAATTAGATATGCAACATATTTGGACTTATATGTGTATATGTTGTTAATATTGATTTTGAAATTGTTGACTATAATCTCACTAATTCCTTCGTATATTAAATCACAAAAATTGCATGCAAGGCATTTTTTCATACTTCCACCCATGTTTAAAGATCTTGCATTAAGTTGACTCTGAAAAACGTTTTTGAAGCTTTTTCCATTTTTGTAAACAAAACTTGGACCCTCTCCCACTGTTTTGTAAACCGCTTCATTACTTTTCAATATTTTCCAGTTTGTTTTGATAATCTGTTTGATAGCTTCTGAATAAACACTGGTGGAAATCTGCATAGCAGTCCTATAATCTCTAGTGGTAATTTTCTTAGAAGGAACTCTAGAAACTTTCCTTACTTATTTTATCTCATCAAATTTCTTCTTCATCAATTCCTTTGAATAGCCTTTAGCTTTATAATCATGGTTTAAACATAACACTTTATAATTGTGGGTTAGAATTGAAGTGGGTCTCTATGAAGGTGGAAGTGACGGGTCTGTACCATCTTAAGCTTTACAGTCCCCACAGCTTTCTTTCAGGATGTTGGTGCTTCTCCTCCTTGTAAAATACTATTAAACAAAAAGCAAGTCCACATCTTTGTTACTTTCTTCCCTCCTAGCTTTCAAACTTCTGCAGGAGTATCATCTATTCCTATAGACTTTCCTGTAGATTGGTTATATATCACCATTTTAATCTCATCCCCTACTGTCCTGACTGTTAATAATTGAGACTCATCTACCTCTAACCTTGGCATATTTAATTCTTCCATAAATATTTCCATTTACACTTTTTCTTGATTTCCACATTTCTCTGCTTTTTACAGATTTTCATAACATTTCCAACAATATTTCTAATACCTCTGCAGGATCTCTGGTTATTTTCCTTGTTTTAGGCTCCCTAAATTTGGCAACAGCATTTTACTTTCTGTTGCCTGCCCATTGTGCTAAAAGCTTTTGAGGTTTGGAGTTATCAAAAAACAATTGCTTAACAGCAATCTTTCTGAACTCATGCATATTATTCAGGTAGTCGCTTATTTTCTTTTTAGCATTCTGTAATTGTGCTTCTTTTTGTTTTGTGAGATTCCCCTTATTCTGCAAAACTTTAACTTTTGTCAGTCCCTATAAATAATTCTTGTTATTTCTTAACAACACTGTTTTTCCCTTTATTTCTACTCTATTTTTAAACTCCACTTTAATTTTATCCCATTCCCTAAATATATTTTCTGTAGAAATGTCTATCTTCCCTAATAATGCCTGAACAATTTTTACTACTCATGCCTTAAATTCCTCTCTGTTTGACAAATAGGTAAGGAAGCTCCAGTGTCATATTTTTATTTCATTACAGTGCATTTTTATTTTATTTATTACTGGCACTTGATCTGAACTAGATATTGGATTCATATCAAAACCTTCAACTAAATGCACATGTTCCTGTGAAAGATAATGTCTCTTTAGCCTAGCCCATGTTTGTACCTCAGGGAATAATATGTAAATTCCCTCTGAGCTCTTACTACTGAATTAATGTCTTCCAGACCAAATATTTTCATAAATTTTCTAAAACATGTATCCTCTTTTTTAATATTTTTCATTCTGCCCTTTCTAATTCTATCTTCTCTGTTGCAAATCAATCCAGTCCTACAAGTAATATTCCCTGATGAAAGCTGATTATTTCTCCCAGAATTTTGTTAAGCGCCATTGTAGCAGTTTTAGGTTTAATATAAATACATGCTGCCCAATACTCCTCCCTTGCCATTAGCCTCTTACAAATCTACCAGTATTATCTTTTTTCCTGTTCTTTCACTGTTGGAGCTCTTCTAGTAATTAATATAAGTACTCACCTTTTCCTTTGTCTCAGATATTCTGCTGAATAACCACCCTGAAATCGTTTCTTTATCAAATTTGCATATTCAATTGTTTCTAAAGGTGTCTCCTGTAGCTGAGCTATTTGCACTCTGATTTTATTAATGTAGTTAATTATTTCTTTTTGTATATACCTCTGAGACCATTCACATTCAAAGATAATAGGGAAAGTGTTGCCATTAATTTAAGAAGTTATTACTCCCACCTGTTCTGTATAACAGTTTTTTAATGTTTGGCAGGTTGATCTTTTATACATTTTTTCTTGTCATATGCATTTGAACCTATGTCACATCTTATTATTCTCTTTGTTTTAATGAAAACCCTCAAATAAGTTGTTAGAAACTTGCACTAAAAGACTTTAGGTCACACTGGCATGCAATTCTGGTAAGAAAAGTTTTTGAAACCAAACCCATTTTTGTTTTCTTTGGAGATAAGGCAGTGAATAGTGCAGGCACCTGCAGAAACTGCTGCTTAGTTCATACTTTTCATTCAGCTGGTTACATGCCTAGTACATAATATAAAATAAAGAATGTTTAAACCATGATTTCAGTTTTGTACAATTATTGACAGTGTTTATTCCAACATGCCATGACCTTTTTTGCAACCTGCTTAGCAAAGAGTATGATTTTGATTGACATATTATCGGTGTTTGTTCTGAGAATCAAATCAGGTTTCCAAAATGTTTACCTTAGGCAGTCATATTAAGGTTGGTAACTTCACGTTATGATTTTTCATGTCTTCATTTGCAGAGCCATTATTCTGTGCAAAAAGCAGCAGCTTTCCTGGGTATTGGCACTCGTAATGTTTATGTTGTTTCTACAGATGAATGGTAAGAATTAAAGAATACTGATAAGCCATCTAAAGTTGATATACTGTATCTTAGTAAATATTAAAATGTATTTGCATTATCACTATGTGACATTACTTACAGTATTAATGTGTATCCTTTAGTGGGAAGATGATACCTGAGGAACTAGAGCAACAAGTCCAAAAGGCGAAAACAGAGGTGAGAGAGTCAAAGAGAAAATCATGTAAGAAACAGGAGAGCACAGTTGGTCCATAGTTTAATAATGATGTATAAAGCACCCAATAAATGAGACTAAGAAATATTTTAGGATATCATTCATTCATTCGTTCATCTGAACAGCATAGTAATAGTTACATATAATAATATGAATGTCAGGTGCTCAGTGAATTATTAATGTGACTATTTATGAATATTTTGGCTCACTGAAATGAATCCTTTAAAGGCCTGGTCCCAAAAATTTATCGTTGATAGTGCTGAAATATAAAGTAAATTCCGTGTCTTTTATGTGATGCTAGAAACTCATGAATGATTGTGTCAGTGGTAACTTTCAGCTATTAATGTTCTTAAAGTAACACTTCTTATCTAAGTACCAAAAGCCAAATACATGGTGTAGAAGATTAAACTCTAAGGGTGGCCATGGTGGTGCAGCGGTTAGTGTTGTTGCCTCACAGCAAGAGGTTCTCCGGTTCGATACTCGGCTGGGGTGCCTTCTGTGTGGAGTCTGCATGTCCTCCCTGTGGTCACATGGGTTTCCTCCGGGTGCTCCGGTTTCCTCCCACATCCCAAAAACATGCTGTAGGTGGATTGGACATTCCAAATTGGCCCTAGGTTTGAGTGCATGTGTGTGTGTGTGCCTTCTGTGGAAGGTTGGGTGCCAGGCTGGCAACTCAACACCATAAAAACTCCACTGCCAATCTTGAGCAGACAGGTGATCTGCTGTGGTGACCCCTAACCGGGAAAAGCTGAAAGAAGAAGAAGATTAAACTCTAACTACAGTCCAGATGACATGAGTTCAGCTAATGGTCCATGTGCTGGAGAAGCCAAGTGAGAGAATAGTGACAAGGCAGATCTTGAACACCTCTTTGATGGAAGTGAGTTGTGGGTATGTATCTTGGGAATTGCACTCTATCCACAAATCTCCATGGCAACTAGAAATTGTCAGAGGCATTTGCCTTCAAGAGGAGATAGGGTGGAAGCCTTTTTCCCACAAGGAGAAATCTAAAGGGATTAGCCTGGGAGCAGAGAAGGGCTCCAAGAGTGTTTAAGCCCTTGATGGTATTAGATCCTTTAGTAAGCAAACTAATGAGTTATAACAAATAAAAATAAAAAGATCATATTTCAAAGAATGCTTCTTCTCCAGTAGTGCTTCTCAAAGGAACTTTATTAGGATAAGTGCTTTTGTCAAATGACTGTCAGATCCAGTACAATCCACATTAACAATCGTTTATGAGTAGTACACATATATACAGTTTTACAACAATGAGAAAGGGAGGGGTATTCATTATAACAGGCTAGAAAATATGAGTTTCATGAGTGGAGGGAACAGATGAATTTCATTGGATGAAAAAATTGCCTAATTTGTCTGTGGGTCAGCGAGTGGGTGGGTTTCTTTTAGCTACTTGCCAAAGGGAAATGAATTCCTAGAATAGCATGTATGGAATAGCTTCTATGGAACATGATTTGGACCAGGTAACCTGAATGTCATGTAAAAAAAACAGAGGAAATATAGTAAACTCATAGACATAATGGACAGCCTTTGCTTCCACAACAGGCTAGTAATTTGCCTTAGCCACAGGTGGGTGACTGTACTCTGGCCAAAGCTGATTTCTCAGACCACTCATCTTTTATCCTAGATACCGCTAGTGTAGCACCTATAGCCATTATGGACAAAGGGTTAGCCACGTCATCTGTGGGTTTTGGGTTCCCCTTAGTGGGCAAGGGAAACCCAATCTTGTGGGTCCTTGAAGAGGGAGGAGGGAAGGCTTCCCTGTTTGGTCTGAATGTTGTGTCCATTCCTGGGGAAGATGGTGCTGCCATTAGCAACCATGTTGGCCCCATTTTTCCTATCAAAAAGAAACAGAAAACTAAATATGTATCTGCTCCTGCTCAAACTTCTGTACACAGGAGTAGATTAGTAGATCTGGCTCAGGTTCCAATTCAGGCTATTTATACTTCTTATATGGTGGGTTCTGGTAAAAGAAAAAGGGATACCTCTTTTCCTGAAAAGATTCAAGATTCTGAGTCTGGACAGGAAGATAAAAGGACAGATGCAGGGTTTTCTCCTCATATTTCTGATTCAGAGCAGATCACAGTTTCTGATTTACCCTATAGGGGGTTCTTTTTCTTTGAGACTACTTCCAGAATGTGCAAGTGTTTTCAGTGAGAGAATACTGAGGTTTCTCTGTTCCTCAAAAAATACTATGAGCTGTTACAAATAGAATTTCCAGAACCTTCACTCATTCCCCTTGTGCTGTCAGCACTGGAGGATGTATGTATCAGGAATTTTCCAGATCGTCATGCTCCTTCCCATAAAAAGGCAAATAATTTTTTATAAAGTTCATAAGTCTTTTAAGTTTTTATATACTCATCCCAAATTTCACCCAGCAGCTATAGCTTTAATTAATCCTCCTGCTAAACATTTAGTTAATTCCAATCCTACACTTTCTGACAAGTATGGGAAATAGTTGATAAGTATGGGAAAAAAGTGCATGCTTCTCCAACTTTGATTTTGAGAATTTTAAATTGTCATGCTGATATGTTAAAGTTTATTGTGACTTAATTATGATAGTATGAAGATTGTTTTGTCTGCAGTTTCCTCTTGTGTGGAAAAATATGCTTTTAGTGGTTTAGTTTCTTCTATTTTACAGGTCAGAACTCATTGATTAAAATCTGTGTATGACTATTACTTCTTCCAGGGCTATTGTCACATACTATTTTGAGGAATTTTGCATGGCTGCATTGTTAAAAACTCCAAAATGATGTGAAATATGACATTTCAATTCTCGCTTAGCTAGAGATTTAGTTTCTGGTCCCTCTACTGCAGAGGTCATCAAGGAGTGTAATGAGAGGGGTAAGCTGATAGAAGGGCTCTGCCAGATTTTTCAACCCAACTTTGCTAGACTTTCCAATAGGTTCTGTAACCCCTTGTCCAATTTTGGCAAGAAACAAAATAAAAAAATCTCAGCAAAATTCTGGTAAACAGGCAATCTGATGTTGCCTTTTCCCTCTGTTCCTATAGATGGGTCTTGGATCCAGTTTCAGATCAGAAATTGTCCACTTCTAGACTTGTGGAACCTCATCTCAGGCTTCTCCCCTTACTCATAATCTTGTGCCCAAGATTACCCCGCATGTCATTTTCTGTTTGTAGTGAGCAGATTTGGTCCACTTGACTCAGGCTTCCCACAGTTAAGTTATCTCTTTTATTATTTTTATAGTAGCATTTCAGTGCCATTTTGAAAATACTGTAGTGTTCTTCTTGTCCATTCTTTTTCTAGTGTTTGGATAGTTTTTCCCTTACCCGTAGATCTTTTAGAAGGTGCAAACATTTTTTTTTTCCATTTGTCTTGTGCCCTTCGAACATTCTCTTTTTCTGTTTATTTGTTTTTTGGGTTACCTACTGTTGGGTATTTCTTATTACCATTGTTGGTATTATAGGCTTACCATTCGGTATTGAGTTTACAATTGCTGGTATTTTCATTTAAAGAAAAAACAGAAAAACTTTTTTTTTTATTTTTCCCTTTCAGTTGAGTAAATGTCTGGCAAAACTTCTGGGTTCAAGAAATGTTTGTCTTGCAGCCACAAACTGCTTAATTCATATGCTCACCAGAAATGTGTTTCTTGCTTGGGTGCTGTCCACTTGGAGGAACACTGTTCTATTCATATGGTCTTTGGCTACTGGGCTGTGATTAACATAGAAACAACCTGGTTTTGAAGGTACTTCTCATGCCTTCTGTGGGAATATCATCCAAATGCTGTTTCCTCACTGTCTGAAGCTTCCCCATCTAGTAATAAACCATCGGACAAATCTACAGGGGGAGAAGAGTAACAAGCCCAGGGATAAGGGCAAGGAGACAAGGAAGCACTCCCCTGTCTGCTCTCCTTCATCTAGATTGTCTTCTTCAACAGCTTCAAATAAGTTCAGGTCATCAGATCCTTCTCCTCTTTTGGATGACGCCAGTATGATGCAGAACCCCATCATTACTGGAGCCAAGGTTTTCACCATGGCCCATCTTTCACAGACTGCATTCTCCCTTTCTCCAAGAGAGGGAAATCAACACAAAGGTCATCTAGGCCCCCATCTACCTCATCCTCCCATCAGGTCTATTAGATCTACCAGAGGCATGAGGCATGATAGAAGCAGATGGAGATAGAATGATAAGGAAGTTCCTCAGGACTCAAATTCATCTGGGGATTCTCCTAGCTCTGTCTCCCATCGAACTCATGACCTTTGGCCCTTCAACCCTTCCTGTGGTTGCTCCTACCCTGATCCACCCACTGACTTCAGGGTCTATGAATCTGAGACTGTCTCAAGAGATGTACATGTTGGATCACAAGGTGTAGTCGTTTTTGACTCCAGTGACTTCTGTGATTTCACTGGTTCCAAGTTCCTGAAATCCGGAGGGATCTCAGAGCTGAAGCTTTGGGTCAGCTGTAGAAGTAGGGGATTGACTCTGAAATTGTCAGAGCCATCCCTTTTGCTTGGAGCTTTGGTGTTAGATAGCCTGCCTGCAGAGTCTGTCTTGGAGCAGGATCGATCTGTTTTCCTCAGCCATTCAGGTGTAGAGGTTTGTTCCCACAAGGATGGTTTGGGGTTCTCCATTGGTTTCGGCTTTTGAGGCAGTCAAGAAAACTCTCTGCATGGCAAGGGAATGAATTTCTCTCTCCTCTCAGCTGCACCCACCTCACAGCTGAAATCCTTGGGCCCTGATCTTTCGCAATCTATCCCATTGGGACAGCTGGTTTGAATTAGTCGTGAGACATTCCACATACAGGGCACCCAACAGTCTTCTGAGATTCTCCAGAGCATCCCACAGCTGAGACTCGAGGTAGCATATTGACTCCCTTTAGTAATCCCTCACAGAAGACACCAGTTTTGATGGAAGGGAGGGATCCCCCAATCACCACTTGAGGATGTCTCATTCTGGGTGATCCTACAGCTGTTGAGACAAGAAAGAGGTTGGTGTTCAGACGCCCCCTCCTAAGAGGAATTTCTTAAGGTGTTTTGATCTGGCTGAGCTACTTCTTGGATGGTCCATTCCACTAATTAAGTTGTCAACTAGATCTCTTGGTGGGCATGGAAGGAACTGGATGTGATGGAATGTATACCAAAAAATATAACAGATAAATACCTTGTCCCTCTGAATGATAGGTTGTATCACAGCAAAGGTCTGGCAGTGGACATCATGGTAGTGGTGGCAGTCACCAGAAAGGAGCTTGCTGAGGACAGCTCATCTGTCCATCCTCCAAACAGAATGCCTAGGACTTTGGATAGATTTAGAAAGTGTGTCTACACTTCAGCTACAGTTGTCTTAAGGTCACTGAATTATCTGGCACATATTACAAGGTTACAGAGAGACAAGGTTACAGAGAGACTTGATGAAGCAGATCTCCAAGTCTGTCTCAGAGTCCATGTCTGCATAGGACAGAAAAACTATGGACTCACAGCTGGCCACCCTTAAGCACCTATCAAATGTCTCCATGTGTCTGATATCCAACACAAGTGGGGGCAAATTGAGCCTTACAGGCACAGCCTTTACCATATGGAGATTTACTTGGATGTATGTGTGTGACTTTGTGAAACCCTTCAAAATGTCCTTTACTAATGTCCCTTATGATGTTCTGACTCTTTTTGGACCCAAAGTTAAAGACACACTCTCCAAAAGTCAACAGGATGGAAAGGCCCTTTCTGCTGTGGGAATACAGATTTCTACTCTCCCAGAAGACCCTCTCTAGAAACCAGAAAGGGGGCAAGAAGTTGTGATTATGGAAGCCTCAAGGGTTCTTCCTGCATACTACTTGAGATAGACCTCCCATGGAAGAGGGGGAAATTCTATTGGTGAACATTGCCCTTGAAGCAGAAGAGGCCCTCCAAACCAAGTCTTCAGGGGTCCTTTCTCCAAGAGGCCTTTTCAGCATCCCTGAATGGTTGTCTGACTGCTGCACTCCAGAGGCAGTCAGGGGCACTTATCTCTGCACACAAAAACCTGGATAGCCATCACCAAAGAACGCTGGATGCTGACAATCATAACCAAAGGCTATTCCATTCTCTTTGTCTACCTCCTCCACAAAAGAAAATTCCCAATGTTCCACCCTTACAAAGAAAGGCATCATCTGCTAGGCAAATGAAGAATCCAAGAAGTCCCACCACACCAACACAAAATTTGCAGCTTACTCAGGATTCTTTTTAGTGCCAAAAAAAAAAGAATGGGGACCAGAGACACCTCAATCAATATTTCAAACAGACAACATTCCTGATGGTCACAGTACACTCTATCTTTCCCCTATTTAGAAAGGACTATTGGATGTGCTCGAAAAAACTTAAAAATGTGTACTATTAAATCAGTATCAACAGGCAGTCGAAAAGGTTTCTTTGCTTCAAGCTAAAACGGTCATTTACAATTCACAGCCCTGACCTTTAGTTTCACACCCACAGGTGGTCACCAGGTTTATGGCAAGGGGTTGCAGCTCACACTAAACTGCAAAGGTTCTGTGTGTTCCCCTACTTGGATGATTACCTCATCACTGTCCATATAAGGCTTCTTCTAGTCCAGGCCAGGGAGTATCTGCTCCATTTTTGCTCACTACTGGGCATAACAGTGAATCCGAAGAAATCACATTTTTCTCTGGTACAGACCTTGGAGTTTATAGGAGCTCTCTTAGATACACAACACAGATAGCAAGACTGCCAGTAAGCAGACTATTCACCTTGCACAACCAGGCCCTACAGTTTCTCTCCTGTCAAACTCCACCTGCTAGATTGGCCCTTCTACTTTTGGGGCCAATGGCAGCTTCCATTACTTTATTTCCCTTGGCAAGATATTACATGAAAGTTCTTCAATGCACACTGGTAGTCCAATGATCCATCAGGTATCAATCTATGAGTTTTTGTAATTGTTAGACAAAAATTTGCATGACTCACGTAAACTGGTGGATACAATCTCTGAGGTTCCTCAGGGCTAACCCTTTGTCCCATCAACTTCCTAAAGCCACACTGACTATGGATGCTTCCCATCTAGTGTGTTTGTATGTGTGTTTGTGTGTGTGTGTGTGGGGGGGGGGGGGATTACATGGGAAAGATAGTCCAAGGCACATGGTCTTCATCCAAGGCCAAACTTTTCATTAGTGTCGAAGAGATGAGGACAGTCCTCCTAGTGTTGCAGGATTTTCAGGATGTCCTTTCTCTAAGGATGATAGACAACATATCAGTAATCTAGTAAACCTACAAGCAAGGGAGAACACATTTCCAGCCATTGTGTTGAGAAGCCATCAGATGACATCTTCCAACCACTTTCTGATGCACATACCAGGGAAGTCCAGCATTCTAGCAGACAGGTTGAGCAGGTCATTTCTTCCCAAGGGGTCTCTCAATCCACAGTAGTGAAACAAATTGTTCAACAGTGGCGTCAATCATGCTGCAATGTTTTTACCTCTCCCATCAGCTGCAAATGCTGCAGGTTCTTTGCACTGATCTCTCCGGGGGAGGGGGGGGGGCACCTAGAAATGCTCTCTGGGCCCTTGGCCTCCTCAATGCCTTTTCTCCTACCCACTAATCTCAAAATTCTAACAGGAAGATCTAGGTCAACCTCATTGGCATTCACAGGTGTGGTTTCTCATACTCTGACCTCACTTGATGCACCCAACTTGGCTGCTGGACCCTGATCCATGTCTTTTTTCTCACCTACCCAGCATGACTCACCTGGACATTTGACACATTAGGTTAGCCACTTAGTTTTTCTACTTCCAAAGATGGATAGTCAGTCAAGGCTTTCGGCCCAAGTTATCCCCATTTTCACTTCCTCCCAGAGACCATCTACCAGAAAGGTTTATAAGAGTAACTGAAAAATATTTACTATTTGGGCTTCTCAAAAGAATATGGATCCCTTTTCAGCTCCTATTCCAGTGGTTCTGGATTTACTAGCTTCTGTTTTCCATGATGGGGACATTTATTCTACTATTAAAGTTCAATTAGCAGCTACTTTAAATTTTTATGTTGGAGAAAGCTATTCTACCATAGCATCCCAGAAGTGATGTAAAGCCTTTATGAGGTAATTTCCTGCTTATACCACCACTTAGGGTTCCCTCCCCACCTTGGAATATGGCTAGTTTACTCCAAGCTTTGATCCAGTTGCCCTTTGAACCTGCTTCAAGGTAGACATTAAGTTTTTGATCTGCAAAACACTCTTAGTTGGTATTACCTCAGCCTGGGGAGCATATGAACTGCAAATTCTTGTCATGTAAAGCTGCTTATATTATCTTTCACAAAGACAGGATGTCTGTACAGACTAATCCATCTTTCAAACCCAAGATGGATACTCAGACATCTCTTAATTAATGCACCAACTTACCAGTTTTCTTTACAAATATGAAATAAAGGAGAGTATACACTTTATCTGTTAGATGTGCATCGGCAGCTATGTTCTTACCTCCAATGGACTAAAACCTTCAGAAAAGCAGACCAGCTTTAAGTCTCCTTCTCCAGTTAACCTGGGTCAATGTGTTTCAAAAGTATTCTGAGCTAGATAGTTAGCTAACTGTATTTCTAACATATATGCCACGGTGGTACAGCGGTAGCGTTGTTGCCTCACAGCAAGAGGATCTTCTGTTCGGTTCTCGGCTGGAGTGCCTTGTGTGTGGAGTCTGCATGTCCTTCCCACGGTCGAGTGGCCTCTGAAAGACATGTGTGAATGGGTGTGCCTTCGCTGAAGGTTGTGCATCGACTGCCAATCATTAGCGGACCGGAGTTCCTCTGAGGCGACCCCTAACTGGGAAAAGCCAAAAAGACAAACAAACATAAAGAAAAACTATTAACTCTACCCAGACCTGCCAAGGCTCATTCTATTAGATCTGTCTCAGACTCTATGACCTTTTCAAGGGCCTCAGTTTATCATATTTGCTTTGCTTCCACCTGGTTTATCATTCTTACCTTCTTTTCTCATTATAAGCTGGATCTGCTATCCAAGAGCAGTGCAGCCTTTAGCTCAGATGTCCTCTGGAATATCCATCCATGAAACCACCCTAATAGCTAAGTAGCTGAAGACTTTGCCCCATCTGTTGTTGGACAGATGGAACAGACAACATTAGATATGAAAATTATTCACTTTTTTAAACACATTTATTGAATTCTTACCCATGACATAGGCAAATTTACATTCATATAAAAGTAATTAAACTATATTAACATAAATATTAAACTTCAGATATATTGTCATATATTATGTAACTTAACCACTATTACATAAATTATTCGATGCCTGCTTTTTTTTTAAACAAAAAAAATCTTCAGTAAACCATCATTTACTACATAGGTAATCATACATTCATATATATGAAAACAAACAACACCAACATCCTAGTCACAAGCATTTTACATCAAAAACCATAAGATCATAGGATTATAGGGTGTTACTAGGCTACTGCCCTGAGGCCCTTACAATCCTAGCCAAGAATTTGGTCCATGTTTTGACAAGTCAGCACCCAATGCCCCTGTCCAGCAGGGACACAGGTGGACTCCCAGGGGTGTATTTTCTGTTCCCCATCCAGTTATCCAGGTTACGCTTAAAAAGGGTTAATAAGGTACTCTGCTTGACATGGACAAGGAGTCTATTCCACAGAGGTGGGAGTCTCTGAGACACAAATCTGTCCCACCAACAAGTCTTATTGATGTCACAGAGCAGGCTGAGGTCACACATGAGGGTTACTCGAGTGGAGCTAGACATGCAGATATGCAGCAGTCCCATCAAGGTGGGGTCTGAGATAGCTTTGTATGTCAGATAAAGGTCACTTCAGTGGAGTCTGTAGGAGACTGAGTAAAGGGACAGGACTTTTAGCTTATCTGTGTAGGGTAGATATTTGAGGCTCTTGATTCTCCTGGTGAGGAACCTCTGTGGTCTGTCCAGCTGCTGCATGTGCTTTGTGAGGTACATGCCGAAAGACGCATTGTACTCAATAATGAGTCTTATAAGGCAAGAATACAGGGTTGTTATGACCTCTTTGTCCCTAGATGAGATAACCTTAATAATGATGTGGGCCATGTAGAAAGCTTTCTGAACAACAGAGGCAATATGGTAGTCAAACGTCAGTTGGCTATCAATCTGGGTGCCCAAGTCCCTCACAACTGATTGCATGCTTAGGACCTTGTTATTAATGTGATAATTTGTGGGGATGTCACTCTCCTCAAATGAGATGATGATGCATTTTTTGGCATTCAGTTTGAGGCCATTTTTCTGGCACCAATCATTTGTTTGGGTGAGACCCTCTTGGAGGATGTCCACATCACTAGAGGAACTGATAACTGCACCCAGACATCTGCAAACATGGCCAGCCATAACCCACTGTTTTTGGCCTGCACCTCAGAAAAGTATACCCCAAACAACAGAGGGCCCATGACCGATCCCTGGGGTACACCTCTTGTTACAGGTCTACTGCTTGTGGTGGCTTCCCCTATTTTGACTAGGTGGTTTCTTTCAGTAAGCCAGTTTGCTACCCATCTGGTAACATATGGATTGATGCCTAGGTGAGAGAGTTTATCTATTATAGCCAAGTGGGGAATAGTATCAAAGGCTTTGGTCAGGTCAAGGTAGGCTGTATGCACCATCTTCCCGTCGTCGATGGCTTTGATGACTGTCTCAAAGAGCTCAACCAAATTTAACAGGCATGACCTCCCCTTGATGAAACCAAACTGTGTGACATTGAATATTTGGAGGTTGTCAATGTCCTTGTTAATGAGGTCCATGATCAAATGTTCCATGACATTACAGAACAGGCTAGTTAGGCTGATGGTCTATAATTTCCTGGATCAGTGGACACTCCACCTTTGTGCAAAGGGATGACAGTGGCTGAAATCAGTACTCAGGCTTTGGTTGAATAGGGTGTCTAATGGTGCTGCAAGTTCATAACTGAGTTAATGTAGGATGCAGCCTGGGATGTTATCAGGCCCCGTGGAGGCTGTATTTTCTCCCTTTGAAAGGGCAGTGATGACTTGCTCCCTAGAGATAAGGGGAGGGGTGCAGGTGCTGGGATGTCCTGATTTACTGATGGGGGGCAGGGGGTGAACTTTTCACTGAATCTGTTTGCTAGCAAGTTGGCTGTATCTATGGCGTTTGTGTATGTGGTATCTTTGATCACCAATTCTGAGCAGATTTGAGTGCTTCCTTTGAGATTGCAGACATATGTGAAGAAGGCCTTATGATTGTCTTTAGTAGATGTGGCTAGTTTTGACTCAAGGTTTGCTTTGGAAGATTTCACTAATGCTCTTATTTGCTTGTTCTAGCTAATGAGAGATTGTTTCCAATTAGGCACCTGCTCCTTCTTGGTGTGGTGCAGCAATTTTTTCCTTTTATTATAGAGTGTATTTACTGCAGATGTCCACCAGACAGATTTACTCTTCCTTGAGGAGGATGGTTTTGTCCTGTCTGGAACTCCTGATTCCATGCAGCTATAAAAAAATGCTTATATAGTACTTTGGTGTAGGTTTGGACATATGTGCCACTTCCTGGAGGGGGGAGCTGTGAAGCTGTTTATACCTTCCCTCAGGAGGTTGTAATCATCTTAGGAGGAGTTTTTTTTGTTTGACCTTAGCTGGGGGGGTGGGTCGGGGGAGATGGTGACTTCAAAAGTGACCACTTTGTGGTCGGATCTTACCAGGGAGGATGACACTGTAAGGATGCTGCAGTGGTTACTCATGTTGGTTAATACCAAGTCCAAGATATTATCACCTCTTGTGGGGCTGTTGACCAGCTGGTCCAAGGCATTTACATTGATGAAATCAAGGAGTCTCTGGGCATTTGTGTTTTGGCATGAGTAGTTCTTCCAATCTATGGTTGGATAGTTAAAGTCATTCAGGTTCATGGGTAAAGGGTTGAATCTTGATAGATTCGAAGAGGGCCAGATAGGTGGAGTGGGCATCTTGACTCAAAGATGGGGGCCTGTAGCTAGCTATGATTTGAATAGGGGTCTTGTCAGTGGTTAACTGCACCTGAAGTGTCTCCTGTGCATCATACAGTTTGATCAGCCTGAAGGTGTGTATGTCTCTAATATATATTGCAATTCCACCTCCTTTTGCTTTGCTGCCCAAGGTTTGGGTTTGGGGTCTGATGAGTAACCTGGGGTGCTCTCTGCTGCTTTGAACCAGGTTTCTGTGACTGCCCAAATGTCAGCATCTTCCATACTGGCACACTCCCAGTTGCAAACATCATACATCACTTATAATCTATCTAATCTTCTCACTTAAACATTACATAGCTCATTTAAGTCCTACTTCATTTTAGGCCTCGTTCTCAAAAAAAAAAAAAAAATACTTAACATAATGATAGATCTGTGTTGTCTGTTTCCATCCTTCCTCAACTCACCTTTCTTTCTGTCCTCCTTCCATTTCATGGAAGGTTATTAGCAATATGGTCCTGGCATGACAGTATGACTTTTCCTTGTGCAGGTGTTGCACTTTTACAGCTCCAGAACAATGATCAATTTCAGACACATCCTTTTGGGCTATGTTATTTTGCTTTCTGCAGTATTTTCAACCATGCATTCACAAACAGCTCTTTGATCACCTCCTCCGAGAAAATCTTCTCACCCCCCACTCTCAGCATGGCTTTCACCCAAAACACAGTACTGCTACCACGCATATATCTTTCTTAAATACCATTACTACATCCTATGACAGTAATAAGTTAGTCTCCTGATTAATGACCTTCACTCTTCTTGCCCACTCTCTACTATTATTCAATATGTTGATGATTCCACAATCATCTCCTCCTCTGACAACATTACTCACCTTCATACCCTTACCCAAGACTCCCTTCACTATGTCGAAAGATAGATTACTTCTAACTGTTACTGAACCCTAAGAAAACTAAACTTCTCCTTTTCCTCCCTTCTACCCTCCAACAGCATAAAACTACCCTTTCTGTCTCATTCTTGAATAACATACCCATCTCTACTGAGCCTCACACAAAACTCCTTGGAATTACTATCAAGCACCACCTAAACTTCAATCTCCACTCTCAGTAATGCATTAAAAAGACTCACCAAAAATTTGGACTTCTATACAGGCATAAAAAATTCCTCACTTACTCCTCCAGACTCTCTTGCTCAAGCCTTCCTACTCCCTCCACTACTCTATGCAGCCCCTATACTCACAAATCTGGAATCTAATCTTCTGACTAAATTAGAACTTACCTATAACAAAACTGCAGGGTTTGCATCTAAGCTACCCTATCTCACTCTTCACTGTGTAGCCCTAAAAAACCTGCAGTGGTTGGAAATTTCACCACCAAATTCTGTTACCCCATCTCCTCAGAGCTCATTCAGTCTTACACGATCCATCATTTTGCCCTGCGCTCTTTATTGTCATCTAGCCACACACTCCCAACCGTGCTCTCCATAGCTCTCAAGAGAACCTGCTACAAGTTTATATGAACAACAAAAATATTGGCAAACTGCTCTACAGCTACTCCATTGCAAATGCCTGGAACAAACTACCACTACATGTCAGACCTATCACTAACTCCAGCTCCTTTAAAACAGCACTAAAAGGTACCTACCAAAAATCTTGGTCATGTCTTTGCAATGACCCAGCATAACTTACCTTATCTTCCTGTCTTCTATTATTTCTGCCTGCTTCTCTCCCTCTGTAAGCTGCATCTTCTATAAATTAAATGCACTCTACTAATTGTACTGTTGTCCCCTCAGCTTCTATTACTCTAGTCTTTCACTTATTTCCTACCTACATTGCTTTTTTCACCTTCTTATTACCTAGGAATTTCTCCTGTTTTTACTGTACACTCAACCTCTCACTATAGCTATCTTCCTATCTTGGCATATAACTGTCTGCACGCTAACATTCTCCTTGCATTTATACACATCTTCATTGTGCAGTTTTCTGCCTAACTAACTTTCAGCAAACTTGTACTTTGCACTTTTTGTTTTATCTCACATAAAAAAATGACCTTATTACATTCTGTCATTTTATCTTAATTCTTTTTAAAATTTGTACTGTTTGTCATTTTATGTTAGTTCTTAAAACTGTTTCACCTGTAAACATTGACAATGTATTTACTGTTTCTTTTAATATTGGAGCTTTTCTCCTCAGGTCTCCACTGAAAAAGGTTCTCCATCCATTCGGACTAACCCGGTTAACAAATGTCAAATAAATAAATAATAAATAAATAAATTATTATGTCATGGAGTTAGGCCAAACTCGATCAGAGGTAATCTTGGGGACAGGAGGGGATTACTGGTAAGGGGAGGAGCCTGAACCTGAACGCAGGATCCACAAGTCTAGATGTGACCAAAGTTGAATCTGAGATCGGATTCGAGACCCATCTGTTGAGGTAGGATGGGAACAGACAACACAGATCTTTCATTATTGTAAGTACATAACTTTCATTTTAAGAAGCAATGGCAAGGGGGGTCCAAAATGAAGACAGGAGCCCCTAAAACAAAAAGACTGTCCAACAAGTCAAAATGACTATTTAAGGGACCATGTAACCCTCTCCCTCCCTGGTGATCACTTTCACCTTCAAGAAAGTCTGAATCTCCACTTCATTTTTTTGGCAACAGTTTCAGACAAATGGGTTTTGGAGATTATTCATCAAGGTTACAGATGGCAGTGGAAGGAAATTCCTCATTTTCAGGGGGTAATTCCTCATCCACCAGGCCAGATCAGTCAGACTCCCACCACCAGCCTTCAGGGAGTAACAGAGACATTTGGACTGTCCACTGCACCAAGAGTGTTCACAAAATTTTATTTCAGTTATAGTTTACTACAGGCTACAGGGTATCCACATTTTCCATATTTAAATAAATTGCTTATCTTTGCAGAGTCTTTTTCAAAGGGTCAGGAATCTCTCAATTGCATGATAGATCTCTTACATAAGCTATGATTCCAAGAGGACATTTAATATTCTTTTTTGATTCCATTACATGGGATTGTGTTCCTGTCGTGTCTCCAAGACACCTCAGTTCAAAGAGATTTTTGTTCACAGAAAAAATATAGCTATATCTAAATTTACTTCTAGCATTCTCATAGGTTCATAGGTTCATAGTTTAGTACTAGGCTATCGGCCCATACAAACCTAGCCATAGCAATTCCCTGAATATTACTTCTCACAATATTTACTTCCCTGGAACCCTGTCTAGCAGGGTGACTGACGTGATCCCCAGGGTGAATTTCCTATCTCCCATCCAATCATCAAGGTTCCTTTTGAAGAAGTCCAAGGAGGCGCTGTGCTTGACATGTATGGATAGTATACTCCAGAGTATGGGGAGTCTCTGGGTCAGTAACCTATCCCTCCAGCATGTTTTGTTCATTGTGATGACAATGCTTAGATTCCTGGAGCGTGTGGCTCTGAGGGATTGGGATTTCTTTAAGTGGAGCATGTCCAACAGCTCAGGGTTTGAAA
This sequence comes from Protopterus annectens, assembly GCF_019279795.1. Lineage (NCBI taxonomy): Eukaryota > Metazoa > Chordata > Ceratodontiformes > Protopteridae > Protopterus > Protopterus annectens. The sequence goes on along the minus strand of NC_056732.1, from coordinate 132,660,492 downwards.
TGGCCTTGTATGTTAAGCAGTGATTGCCTCTGAGTAGACAATATGCAGTATAGCTGGAGTTTTTTAAGATGGTCAGCATAGGGCATCTGCTTTAGGCCTGTGATTCTTTCAGTGAGGTATTTCTGTGGCCTTTCCAGCTGTTGCAGATGTCTTGTGAGGTACATACGAAATGGCGTGTTGTACTCTATAATGGGCCTAATGAGGGATGAGTACAGTGGGACAATGACCTCCTTTTTTCTGGATGAAAAGCCCTTAGTGATGAGGTGTGCCACATGGAAGGATTTCTTGACTGTTGTGGCGATGTGGTTATCAAAGGTGAGACCACTGTCCACCTGTGTCCCTAAGTCTTTCATCACACTTTCAGTGTTTAGAGTACTGCCACCTATATGGCAATTCATGGGTACATGGTTTTTCCCAAAGGGGATAACTATACATTTCTTGGCATTAAGCTTGAGCCCATGACTCTAGCACCAAGCATCTGTTTCTGTAAGGCCCTTTTGTAGAATATCCACATCATTTGGGGATTCAATAATGGCTCCCAGTTTGCAGTCATCTGCGAACTTTGTTAGCCAGAGTCCGTCAGTGTTGGCCTGTACTTCAGAGAAGTAGATGCCAAACAAGAGTGGTCCCAGGACTGAACCCTGAGGTACTCCACTTGTCTGGAGCTGGATTTGGAGTCAGCTACTTTTACAGCCTGGGTTCTGTCAGTAAGTCAGTTGGCAACCCATCGAGTGACGTAGGGATTTATGCCCAGCTTAGTAAGTTCATCTATGATTCCAGAGTGGGGGATGGTGTCGAAGGCTTTGGCCAGGTCCAGATAGGCCATAGACCACCTTACTCTCATCCACAGCTCTGGAGACTGATTCAGAGAAGTCAATCAGGTTCAGGAGACAAGATCGGCCCTTCACAAACCCAAACTGGGTGGGGTCCAGTGTTTGAAGGTTGCCAATGTCTTTGTTTATAAGTTCCATGATAATGTGTTCCATGCCTTTGCAGATCAGGCTCGTCAGACTGATGGGACGGTAGTTCCTGGGATCCAAGGTAGATCCCCCCTTGTGGAGTGGGATAACTGTAGCTGTGCACCTCTCAGTGGGCACGAAGCATGAGGTGAGGCTATGATTAAACATGACACTTAGGTGAGGTGCCAGTTCATTTTGTAGTTCATATAGTACACAGCCCAGGATGTCATCTGGTCCCATGGATGCTGCATTTTTAGCTTTGGAGAGTGCGTTTTCTACCTGTGTGATCGTGATTACTGGAATTTGGCAATCTTTTGGTATTGAGATGGGCCCTTTAGGGGTGAGAGGGGGGTGAAGTTGGCACTAAATCGATCTGCCAGGATATTTAATGCCATTCTGGTGTAGCTCAGAGCATATCTGAGCATTGCCATTTAGATTCTTGACATAACGATAGAATGCCTTGTGGTTGTCTTTGGAATCTTTGGCAATTTTATTTTCATAACTGGCTTTGGAGGATTTTATGAGGGATTTCAGCTTCTTACTGAGGCTGGTAAGGGAGTTTTTTACATCCTGGAATTTTCCTCTTTTCTGCAACAGTTTCTTTCTTCTGTTGTCATCATCATCATCATCATCATCCCCTTTTTCCCAGTTACATGGGGTCGGGGTATCGTATTAACTGTCGCCATCTCTCTCGATTCAGTGCCATTCTCCTGCCTTCTTCAACACTCATGCCTGACTGTCGCAGATCTTCTTTCACACAATCCATCCACCTCTTTGCTGGACACCCTCGCTTCCTCTTACCTTCTTTCTGCCTGTCCCAAATCTACCTCACTAGATTGTCTTCTTCTTTTCTGCACATGTGCCCATACCATCGTAATCTGTTTTCTTTGATCTTTTCTGCAATTGAAGCTACTTTGGCTTCTGCTCTTATGTCCTCATTTCTTCGCCTGTCCCGCAGTGTGCATCCTACCACCTTTCTCAGGTACTTCATTTCCATCACCTCTAGCTTCTTCAACTGTTCTGTCTTTACTGCCCAGGTTTCTGTACCATACAGTAGTACTGGTCGCACCACTATCTTGTACACCTTACTTTTCAGCTTCTTTGGCATTCTTCTGTCATATACTACACCTGATACTCTATGCCAGTTGGCTGCAGCCCCTCTGATTCTAGCTTTGACCTCTTCATTCAGACTACCCTTCTCCTCAACCACCCCTCCCAGATACTTGAAGCTGTTTACCTGTTCCACTATCTTCCATTCTATCTCTATTCTCAGCTTCTTCTGATTTCCTCAATCTGCTGCCATTATCGCCGTCGTATCTGTGCTTAGTTTCAACCCATGTGCCTTCAGCTTTGTATTCCATTCTCCTATCCTTTGCTGAAGTTCTAGATCAGAGTCTGCCTGTACTGCCACATCGTCTGCATACAGCAGCTTTGTTGATCTGTCCCCTCCAACCTGTTTGCTGATGTAGTCCATTACCAGTATGAACAGCAGTGGGCTCAGAGCTGAACCCTGGTGTACACCCACTCCCACTGGGAACCCCTCAATGAGGCCAAACACTATTCGTACTTGAGTCACTGGGTCCTTGTACATAGCCTGTACTAATTCTACCAATGTTTCTGGGACTTCAAACCACTGCAGTACTGCCCAGATCAGCTTTCTTGGGACCTTGTCATATGCTTTCTCCAAGTCTAGGAAAGCCCAGTTTGACTCTCTTCCCTTCTCTAGTTTCTTCTCAAGTATCTGTCTCAATGCAAACATCGGGTCAATTGTGCTGCATCCTGATCTGAATCCAAACTGTTCATCTCCCATCTTACATTCTACTATTCTGCGTATCCGTTTATCAATCACCCTCTCCAGAACTTTCATGCAATGTGGTAGGAGGTTGATGCCTCTGTACTGTCCACAGTTGTGGATGTCCCCTTTGTTCTTGTACACTGGCACGAGTATGCTTATTCTCCAGTCATCTGGAATACGCTTTCTTCTGTTGTATAGTTTGTTTATGGCAGGGGACCACCAGATTAGCTTTCTTTTTTTGGAGGAGAGCGTCTTGGTTCTATTTGGGATGGCACGATTCATGCACAAGTGGATGTGCTCGTACAGTGCCTTATTGTAAGATTCAGCAGTCGAACTTTCAGCTCCCGTCTGCATGGGTGTCATGAAGTTTGTCACTTCAGACGAGTAGCATGAAGTTGGCTTTGGAGAAGTTTTTTATGGAGGTTTCCTTACTTGGGGGGGGGGGTGGATGTCAAGGGTGATTTGCTTATGGTCAGACCTGATCAATGAGGGGCTGACCACTGGTGTGGCGCATCTATCTCCCATGTTGGTAATGACCAGGTCTAGGATATTGGAGCCCATGATGGGACAATGGATTAGTTGATTCACGGCGTTGGGATTTATGAATTCCAAGAACCACTGGGAAAAGGTGTTGGTACCCGAGTAGTTTTTCCAGTTAATGGCAGGGTAGTTAAAATCACCCGGTATCAGGGTGTTTGGTTCTCCAGTCAGAAGTTGGTGTCTTCAAGGGCATACCTCAGGATTTTGGGTCTCATAGCATCTGTGATTCTCATCAGACCCCTAATAAGACTCAACATGAGAAAGATACAGTGGTACCTGAAATCTGTTTGGTCCCAGCACCTGTTATCTTTTCAAATCCCAGTTCTGGGATTTATCATAAGAGAAATGACTTGCTCGAGACAGCATATATCCCTAATCCCAGGTCTCCCCTTCTCTTCTGCTTCAGAAAGCAGTCTGTCACTACAGATGCTTTGGACTTTGCATGAGGAACAGTTTCAGGAGGGATAAAATTGCAAGGTGTTTGGAACATCAAGGACAGAAGCAAGCACATAAATATAAAAGAGATGCTTGCTCTAGCCAAGCCACATTAACTTTCTGAATCAGCTTTGATCCCCTGGACCTCATCAAGTAGTTACAGACGATACCACAGTTGAGTAGTACAACAACAATAAAGGGTGAACCAGGTCTTACTCCATCTGCAGACTAGCCATGGTAGCTTGGGACATAACGTTACAGCAAGTATCACTTTAGAGGCATCCTACATTCTCAGATCAAAACTATGTGGCAGACAAGCTGAGCAGGACAAAGGCACACCCCTACAAATGGAAACTAGATCAGGGCATATTCCAAGATGTGATCCATCTGTGGGGAGTTCCTCAAGCAGAACTCTTTGCCTTCTCTCTGAACAATCATCTGGCAAGATTCTTCTTCAGAATTCTATGCAGGAAGGCCTGGAAGACAGATGCATTTTCCTTCCCTTGGACAGGAATTTTTCTGTATGCTTTTCCACCCTTTCCACTGATATCCAGGTTGCTTAAAAAGATTCAGAAGGAAACCCCAAGATCATTGTGGTGACTCCCTTCTAGCCTTGGCAACAATGATTCTCCTTTCTTTTGGATATGGCCAGGGGCAATTACAGCAAACTTATTCAGAGATTGACTGTACACACTCAAGAACATGGGTGTTAGATACACTCCAACCATAATGAATTTTAACAGACTGCCTGGATGATAGGGTCTTAACTCCCTTTAAGCACCTGTTTACTGAGGGTGTGTAGCAGGTACTAATGGATGCAAAAAAGCCTCCTAGTAGAAAATCATATACTGGCAAATGGAAAAGATTTTCTAGTTGGTGCCAACAACATATCCAGCTCCCATTCTGGTTTTACAATATTTGTGTGAATTACTATCCTTTGGCCTTTCTTATTCCTCCATCATGGTTCATTTGCTGGCCGTTTCAGCAGGTCTGCTCATGGATCCTTCATATTCAATGTTTTTTCATGTATAATGTTTTTGAAAGGGGTCAAGAAAATTGATAGCTTCTCCTTGGGATCTTAGGTTTGTGTTAGATAAGCTAACTTGAGGTTCTTAACATAGAAAACTGGTTTACTAATTGCACTGTCTCTGTAAGACAAGTATCTGAATTGCAGGCTGTTATCAGGGTTGCCAGACGTCCCTATTTGGGCGGGACTGTCCCGAGATCAGCAGCCTGATCCCGAGTCCCGCACTGCCGGTTTAAATCCCGGGCAGCCTCCGCTTTGTTTTTTTTTTTTTTGATTGGCCCGTATACTGGCATATGGACCAATCAAAAATCGCTAAACACGGAGCTTCTTGTGTTTAATGTGGAAGTTCTGCATTAAATAAAAGAAGCTCCATGTTTAGCGATTTTTGATTGGCCCGTATGCCGGTATACGGGCCAATCAAAACATCGCAAAACAGAGCTACTTCTGTCTAATGCGGAACTCTGATGTTCCCGCATTAAAGAATATAGTAAAAGGCCTTTTTTTTTTTAGTCCCTACCTGGCCAGTCGGAAATCTGGCAACCCTGGCTGTTATGGTGAGTCAACCTTATCTCATTTTCCACAGAGTCAGTGTTTCTTTGAGAACTAATCTTCCTTCTATGCCTAAAGTGCTATCCAAGTTTTACTTTATGCCAAGCTATCTATTCCTCTATTTTCTTTCCTGAATCCAAAAATGAGGAAGAAAGGATACTTCACACCTTTGATGTCCATAAACAACTTGTACTGTCTTGTCATAACAAAATTTTTCAGCTCTTTGGATCAATTGCTTATTTCTTGTGAAGGTAAGAAGAGCATGTCGCTCTTCTTATGTACATTAAGGAGATGTTGAGGCATGGGTATTCGTTTAAGTAGTTTATTGTATACAAATACATCAGGATGGATGGCAGGAACATTAAACTTAAAACTATCTAACTGACTGACTACATACTTACACGCTCACATTCTGGCTGCTCACTCAAAATGGCACTCTTGCTTGCACATGCTCAGTACTTATATGCATGTGCTGACTCACGGGAAAGCTTCTTAAAGGTATATCACACTCACCGATCTACAGACGGGACAACCTTCATCTAAGTAGATGAAGATTTCATAGAGTGCAGTATTTCGAAGAGCTTATTGTGCATTTGATTATTATGAAAAGTACCCGGTGTGTGTGAATGCTTGTACATAACTACTAAGGCCAGTTTTGCATTGTGTTTTACTATAATCTGTGGCATGGCACAAGGGTTTTGCAGAACCGCACTGCTTGTGTTTGATAATAATATTGCAGAAAATCAGAGACTGTTTGAACAGGAATATGATAGTTTTATACAGGCTGCTTTTTCTGATAAAGACACGTACAAACGAGTGAAAAGGTGACACAGAAAAAACAATCAGTAGACATCAGCTGGGTATAACAGCCCTGTGTTTCTAATGCTTAGTCAAACAGTCCACTTGTGCTGTGCTAATGAGGTCATAACAAGACTGAAACATGCATGTCCACAGCTAGTGGGGTTTGGTTTATTGGCCTGAATTTGTCCATTAAACGACTTAAAAGGAAAAAAAGTCATGGGCATTCAGAATCGCCATATAGCAGAAACACCTGATGTTCATAAGGGTCATTTGCATCTATCCCATGTGCCTCTAATGGAAGAGGTTTGAAGGGTCACTCAGAGGAAATTCTTTCTTGTCTAGAATATTCTCTTAGTTTTTACTGTTATATTAACTTCAAACTTTTTCTGTTGTTTTAATCTCTTTACTTATCCTAATGACATTCTACATTTTGTATCAGATTGAAAATATTTTCACCTAGGCATTGTTTGAAATTGATCAGTTTTGATCATTTTATCTTTCTCTTAATTTCAGAGTGAAATCATGCTACTCTATGCACTACAAATAAATTCCCAATTGAGTGAGTTGTACAGTGTAAAATCACATGTTGCACTGCTGTTTATAGTTTTCTAATGTGTAACAATCACTTTACTAAAACTTCATTTCCACACATGTGGAAATTATTCTAAATGTTTTCTTTCCAGCTTAATCTAGCAAACAAATCAGCATATGTTTGAAAATATAGAATCAAAATCTGACACAGATAAATCAAGATCTAAACTATGTTTGTTCTTCTGTGCCTGCTTCATTTTCAGAAATGCAGATAAAAGTGTATTAGTTTCCTCCTCTCTACTTTCTTTTCTCTGTCTCGTTCATCATATCTTTTAAACTGCTAATAGTACTAGCATTTCAAATGCTGTGTTTGCAAACATCCACATTATGTGCCTCATTTCTTTTGACAGCTATGTACATCTTTTTTATCTAAGAAAATTTTTATTAGTTCAACATATTTGCAGTATATACACAGAAAGGAAGAAATTCAGCATCACATACAATGATTGGAATACAATGAATGTTTAAGACAACATTTCAAGGTTATCCCAACCACATGAAGTCTTAGTATGAATTATAAATCATTCTGGTCACTTCTTTTTTCAGTTTTACATAATATTGCTGTTAAATTTAAACATTCTTTGAATGTAGGAACTGAGTTCAATTTCCAATTTTTGGTAATAACATTTCTAGTAACTGCCAAGATAGTCCAAAACATGTTCTGCTCTTTGGCTTTTACAGATACAGGAAGCAGAGCATTCATTAGTATTACTAATCTAGTTAAAGAACAAATATAAGACCATATCTCCTTAAAAACATACTTACCTCTTCACAATATACATTTAAGTCCATAAACATGCATATACAGTCAGCTTTTACATCTTTACTTCATCTGTAACAAACTGAAGAAGTCAGTTTAGTATACCACTGCATCTTTTCATGATGTTTTACACTAATACTTAATACCACATTGATTAGTTTCTAACACAGTCACATAGTCTGTATGCCACTGTGCATTACATGAATGTTTGTAATTGGAAAAGATACAGTAGTCATTAGCCTAGTAATTACCTATAGTATGAACCTATAATGAACCAAGAGAAAACTCCCCACATACATAAGAACCATCTCCCACCCAAACACTTCAAAAAGGAACTAAAACAACACCTGCTTAACACAAAGTCCTGCCCCTAACATGACCCTACCTAATCCTCCACACCCCCTTGTCTCCAGTATCCAGTACACAAATATTACACTCCTCCATTTTTCTCTAATCACTGTTTATTTAATTGTAACTCCACACGCTAGATTACTACATCACATGTAAATATGTATATATTAAGCTCTACTTTAGCTATCTCCTCTTTATTATAATTTAGCTCTACTTTAATATCTTCTCTAAAGACATGTCATATGCAAACATTGTTTTTCTTTTCTTTTCCTCTTTTATTTAATATCACCATTTTTTTTTGTTAAAATTGAAGTGGTGCCATTTTACAGAAATGAAAGCAACCACAGAATCAGTGCCTCATAAGTTATTCATGAGTGTTCTATTAGGTGGACACAGAACTGCCTAGGTCATAGAACATTTCAGGTTATGTTTGAGTTATATAGTACCACATTTAAAATGGGCGTTCCTCAAGGTTGGTACTTGGAACAGTCATTTTCTAAGCTTATAAATGATCCAGCTCTGTCCCTCTTTGGCCTGCTTTTCTAAAACTTTTCCATACTAGCTCTGAGTGCAAAAAGAAATTTGGAAAGAATTCAATAAGTTCTGGGAATTATTATACAATAGAAATATTACACCAAACCATACTAAAAATAACATTATGAATTTTCAGGACACCCAAATAAGTTTAGGTCTCGCACTGCAGATGTCTGGCTATATACTAACATTCAGACATCACAGTCATCCCTATAATCACAGAGGAATAACACCCTGACTATAACCCAGATGACTTGAAACTGATTATCAGACACCAGTTGGAGCTGGCATGGAATGCCGCAATACCAAGGCTTTGCGTGACAGCCTCTTTTCTGTGGAAGGGATAGGGTGAAATACCATTGGTAGGCAGACCACTATCAGCTGCTTTGGTGAACATTGGAGCTCAGATAGGTGGCCAGACTGGTCATACAGGCATATGAGCAGGCTTGGGAGGTGTCACCACCTTGGGGATGAGTGAAGGCAATGACGTCCCAGAAAATATGATACCATAAATGAGGGTAGGACCTCTCACAGGCAAATTAAGCTATTCTGTGCATACAGCAAGAAACAGTGGTGGCTCTCAGGTCTTGCCTCCTTAAGTACACTTGCTTTGCCAGTTTGGGGTGTGGCTAGTAACCCCAGCCTGGAAGAGTTAATCTAGGTGACAGGATCAAAGTAATAAGGCATTGAGGTGAGAAAGGGTTCACAGGGAATGATGATGCTATGAAAACCAGACCAACTTGCTGTATAACATATAGTTAAAAAAAAATAATGCTGAAAGTTTTATAAATGTTCTGAGACAATTTAGACTATACTAGAGATTTTCTAACCTCCTTTCCCTGGAAGCCAGAAGCACTTTGTTTATTAATCTTGTACTGACTTAAGCCTTTTTATTCTGCATTAATTAAAATAAACAAAGGCAACTCAGACTCAGAAGAAGAGGATGTCAGTTAGAAGAATTTGAACTTAATAAATTATCAGGTTCTGCCTTTATGGACAAACTAGTTAAAAAGCTTACAATTTAAGCAAAGGAAATTCATAATTCATGGGAAAAGTGTGTGTGTGTGCGTGTGTGTGTGTGTGTGTGTGTGTGTGTGTGTGTGTGTGTGTGTGTGTGTGTGTGTGTGTGCGTGTGTGTGTGTGTGTGTGTGTGTGTGTGTAAACAAATTTTGGAAGTTAAAGAATAAATTGAAATGCAGTTCAGAAAATTATGCTAAACAGTAGCCACCAATTACACAAAACATGTTCATAACTATAATTCAGACCAGTCAAAACAGAGAACAGAAGGAAAATCTTAATGATGAAAGTTTTAGAAAATTCTGTCTTTAAATTAACTCACTGACTTTAACCTTTCACTTCTTATCAGCCGGTCCGCAGCATTTTGACGAAGGACATGTCTCTCTGCAGAACTGTGCCTTTCTCTGCAGGGGATACATTTCACTATACTTTGGCAAAAGTATTCTATGCCTCTGGTTTAGTTAGTTTAGTATGACTGTCAACTGAAACTGGTATTTGTTTTTAAACAGTTAAACAGTTTGCTGTAGTCAGAGTACAGTGATTCAGGGTTTTTGATAAGTGGTCATTTCAGTTGCTAATTATTTGCTACCCCTCTAAAAGAAAGAGGGAGGCAAAGGCTGAGGTTCATTGTGGTGTTGGGCAATGTTTAGTGCAAAATAATGCTGGTAACAGCCATGAACAGGGTGTGCTTGATTCAAAGACACCACTACATAAAAGTGCAAGGCTCAACACTGCATTATATGCTGATCATACAGATGAACACACCATTACATGTAAATGAGATCTCCTATACAGATCAGCACTTTGGAATATGCAAATCTAGGAGTATTATATGGTTGAATAATTAAGTCTGTTGCAGGATGGGAGGGGGTTAGGTCACAGTCCTTGACAGGAGCATGATGCTGCACCACTGTCCTCAGTCATATTACCAGTTCAAAATTTGGGTCAGTTTGAACCTGGTGGTGGCTAAGGCATGTCTGGCAGACCTGATGAATGAGGTGAGGAGAGAAGCTGGTGGCAGCTGATGGCACAATTTGTGGAGGAGAATATCTGGTTCCCAAGGATAGTAGAGGAGAAAACCAACATTAGGCATGCATTCTATGAGACCACATGCTTCCCTGAGGCACTGGACTCCATAGATTGCATGAATATTGCTATTAAGGCCCACTTGGTCCAGAGGGACAGAGATACAGCAATAGAAAGAGCTACCTGTCTCTGATCTGCCAAATGGTCTGAAATGCTAAGAATATCACATACACTGTGTCTGTACAATGCATAGACATTTAGTGTGATTCACACATATGACATATTTCTAATATTCATCAGTGGTTCAAGTGGGGACTACCCACATGGTCATCTGGGTCATCTGGTAGGTAGGTGAACATATATCGAGTACATGCTGGAAACACGCCACACATAATGTTGTTTTCCTGTGTGTTGCAGGTGATGCCATATTTGCCCTTGAGTCATAGATGATGACTCTCCCTTCTCATCCCATGGAAAATAGCAAAAATATCATGAAGCTCTGCCCATGGCAAAACAAGGAATATTATGAAATGAATCTTTAGATGGCTGAAGGGTAAAGTATGCTATTTAGACACATCTGTTGGAGCACTAAAGTAAAGCCCTGAGAAATGCAGCAAGATATCTGTTGTGTGTGTCATGCTACACATCACAACCCTCCATAAACAGACACTGCAGACCAATAACAGCTTGCTAGGACAGGGCATAACTGACAAAGAAACAGTAGCAAAGCTGGACAGAGCTACAGAGGAAGATAGTGTAAGAGTAGAGCTGCAACTGAGGCAGCAGTAGGTGAGTTACATTTCTGCACTGGCAAAGGAGGAGCATCCAGTCCACAACTGTCAGCCATGACATAAACAACAAAGAATATTATGATGCACACTGTAACTCTGTGGTCATGCAGGGCAGTACATGATGCGGCTATGCTGTGCATCAGACATCATCAAACCCACAGAGTATAGGGGGCAGGGCATGGTCATTATCACTTACACTGGTTGGAGGACACAGTGAGAGTTGATTGCAATGCGGCAATGTTGGGAAGGGTCACAGCAAGTGATTACAGTAACCATGCACTCTGGGGGTTTTCTGGAAACCAGGAATCACATCCTCCAGTGATATGGCTAGGGTACCACTATGGGACACTTGCTGGTGTGCACTGTGTAAGCTGGCCACATTGGTAGTGTGCACTGTGTAAGTTAGCTACATTGGTAGTGTATACTGTATTGTCTAGCGAAGCTGGGGCTGAAACCATCCCTTCTCAGAGATGAGGTTGAACTATAAGACCTTGTGCAGCTACCCTGAAGGGGGATCCTGTGGGTGGTGCGCAAGGAATGTCTCTGTGCAAGTTCAAGGATGTCAAGCCATGTGCCAGCATGTGATAATGATGGTATATATCTGCAAAATTGAGTTTCTTCTGATGTGAGGTGCTATGTGCACATCTGCCTCATGTCTGGATCCTCACGTGGCCAGAGATACCACAACCAGCAGAGAAAAACTGGGGTAGAATCATAATGCATCACTTGGAAGCACTGATAGAGGCAATGTGTCCCACCAGTTGTCTCAGTAGCACTATTGTCTCATTATGTTTATAGTCCAGGTCACTGTGCAGCTAACGTATGTCCTGCTGCATGCAACACAGCACACTTACCAGACACACAGTGCATAACAATTTTTTTTTACCTAGATCAATAACCCAAACCTCTGTTGGTAGAACTGGTTAATTACATATACTGCACTCATACTGGGGAATGATGTGAGAGTCATGTTGGTCTATCTCCTATAGGAAATATGCCCAGATAAGAGGCAGTGCACATACCAGAGTCTGCAGCTAGTATGTATACAGTAGGAGGTCATTTGGACCCTTAACTATAGGTGTCATGTCATGCCCAACATTGCTAGCCAGCACAATGCATGCCACCCACTGTCACTCCAAAAAAGGAGTTGGTATTTCCTCCCATTAGAGTGATGCAGATACTGCCATTGTGTCATCAGGCCATGACGCCTACATGTTGCCATCATTATCAGTCACACGAGCACTCCTGACATCCACACTCTGTTAATACACTGTTCTCTACCTTATGTCAGTGAAACCTCTTAATACATGAAACATATAACATCAGTGTGTGCTCACTTATGTATTGTGCTATCCCCCTCTGGTATGCATACTAGTTTACGTGATAAAATTTGATACACAATACCCTGTATCATACAACTTGTTGGGAGGATATTGTGGTTTCAGACCAGAGGTTCCTTCTGGACAAAAGGGCAGGCCACTAGTAGTTATGCACACTGCATCTGTTTGTAAGGTCAGGACTTTGATTTTCATGTCCTATAAAGTGGAGACTGAATGGCAGAAAACCCCACTTACATATACTAAGTCCAATATTGTCCTTTCTTGGAATATTCTCTTTTCTCTAAAGTATAGTGATCTCAGAGATGGATACATTCAGGGGTATGGTCTTGACCCCACTTCAGGGGGAAAGGGAGAGCATGACTCCCCAAAAAAGATGTTTAATGAAGAAGATCAATGTTTGATATTCCCTCTCCTTCTGCATTTTTTGTCTTTTATATGCATGTTTGGATTCAGAATTTTGAGCCCTGACATTTAATTTGGAAGCCTATATCTATTCTACTTTATGTGTACATATCATAATAGTATGGTCAGTACTAAGCCGGTGCATCACCTATGGACATACACAGGTTGTAGAGTTACATTCATATCTAATCCACCATCTAGTAGGACCACCAGTCCTACTACCTGATAGTTGAAATTAAAAACTCAGGTTCATAGGTTCATAAGTGTTTACTAGGCTAACAACCACAAGGGCCTTTTTAAGCCTAGCCATGCATCCCAAATCTCTGACAAGTTCTGATACCCTTGATAAGTGTAAGCATCAGCCTGGGAGATGAAAGATTTACAAGTTGCCTGTTTGCATCAGATACATAGGTGCCAAACCAGGGATGAATTTCCAGTCTCACATCCAGTTGTCCAAGTTGCACTTGAATTGGATTAGGGAGGAGCTCTGCTTCACATGAATGGGGTGCATGTACTCTAGATGGAGTAGACTCTGGGATACATACCTATCTCTCCATCAGGTCCTATTTATATCCACCACTTCTTGCTATACAGTAATGGAGACAATATCTGATGCTTCCTTGTCCACCCTTAGTGGTGGCCCTGTCCACTGCAACATCCTAAGCCCTTGGTTTTGCATGGGAAAGTATATCTGTAATCCTCCTCTGTACTTCTTACTGGAACTTACTGTGGCCTGAAAAGGCATTCACATCCTGAACTATGCCTTGCCAAATCTGTTCCGTTACCTAAACTAACTTTAGTGAGTAGGTGCATGTCAGTCATTCAAATGATCTACAGTAGCCTGTCATTCTTTTAGTTTGTAAACATCTCCAGGCTTTTCCTCCCATGTGTGGCTACAGCTGTAGGGAATAACATGTTTGGTATTATGCTTTTAGTTATTGTCTTTACTGTTAATGTCTTCCCTAAGGTACTATGACTGAATTTTGAAGCCTTGCATAACTTTAGTTAATGTAAAGGTATAACAGTATCTAGTATTTTTGACTGTTGTTTCATATTGCTCATACTTTGTGCAGCAGTTGCAGGTGAACTGATAACTGTTATTAAAGAAAGTATTACAATTATGTCCTTTCAAGCTGACTTAAAAGTCTGTCTGTAATTAGTGAGAAGCAGGTTTCAGTTTTTCATTTTGCGAAATCAGCATGGTTCAGCAAATTCTTAACCTGTGATTCTTTATTTGATTTCTAAAAATAGAAATACTGCTTGCTGTACAATAATGGAAACAATATCTGGATTTCTGCTAGGTATCTCCTTGCAGTATAGATGTGCTTTACATAGAGGATTATGATTGTGGTGGCAAATCATAACCTACTTATTATGTGTTTGACACATGGATGCCAAGAAATTCACTGCTAAGGTGAACCTTAGCATCCATGTCAAGAACACATAATAAAGGGTCACCCTCGGACACTGAATCGTAATTTTTTATAGTGCATGGAGTATATCTGTTACGAGTAATAATAGTTTCAGAAAAAGAATTGCTATGTTTTTTTGCCAGCTTTTAAAGCCATAAAGTACTTAAGAAGTATAGTCAGAAAGAAAGTGTAAGAGATTCTGTTAAGTTAGATAAAGACAAATTGTCAGCCCTGACAGCAGACAGAAACTGATGTTTTTTATTCTGTGCTGTCATTTGCCGGTCAGTACTGGCAGGTTTAACTGCCTAGCATGATACCTGATCTTAACAACTGAAGCAGGGGGTGCTTAAAATTTGTTAAGATTGGGTCTCATGCTATAGAAGTGCTTAACTGGTTTATCTTTTTCCAGATATTGGAGCTTAATCACCATTCTCCATGCACTACTTCTGTGTTATCCAGATGTTGTAATACGTTAACACAGCTTTTCTGTTATTAGGAAGATGCTGTCAGCTGATCCATACTGACTTTCTCTTAATGGTGTAGTAACCAGTATAACTGTAAACTTGACCTTGTAGGAATCTTAGAAAAATAAAGACAAGTATTACATTCTATATTCATTCATGTTTCTTTGTAAAGGGCTTTTGCATGAACACTTGATCCAAGAATATGATTCACGAAGGCCATACTAATGATCCATGGCATCTAAAGTTTTCACAAACCAACTATTAGAATAACAAGCTCACTTACTAAATGGTACTGAATGTCATTTTTTGTTGATGCTTATTGTCAGATAAATGCACATACATTGAGCTTTTTAACTATAGTTAACAAATACGAGACATTCTCTATTTTTTTCTACTTTCAGAAGTATACACATTAGGTTGAGGGTGTGTCCTCTGCTACAACTGACAATATTCTCAGACAAAAAATGTCATTATTCTTCTATTTCTCAAAGTGCTGAGCTACCTGAGAAGTGGACCTTACATGACTGTTTTTATGTCTGCCAGTTAGTTCTAGTAAAGTTCATTAAAAACTCAATGTTGTCTAGAAATAACCTTTGTTCCTGATAGATTTTATTTTCTATTGTAACGACAAAGCAATGCTTAGCAGATGTACATTTTGGCTATAAATGTTGTTAAGCTCTTTTTTGGTGTTTTGGTTTACAGGGTGCTGTACCATTCCTGGTGTGTGCCACGGCTGGCACAACTGTACTTGGAGCCTTTGATCCCTTAGATACCATAGCAGATATCTGTGAGAAGCATGGACTGTGGTTTCATATTGATGTAAGTCATATGTTATGTACCATTGCAACATTTATTCTATGGCACTTCCAAATGCTTCATTGAAAATGTACCTGTTCACCTGATAAGTTCAGTCACTTGCTCTGCGTATATAACTCAGTGAATATCATGATAGGATAGACTTGTAATACAGAACACAATTTGATAAAAGCCACATTAGTCAGATAAATTTACTCTAAGAAAGAGAGAAACAGATTGCATTAGACTGCATAACAACAATTTTAACAACTAAAAGTAGCTTAATTATCTAAGGTCATCTTAAGTGCAAACCTGCAGTTAGATGCTTTGGAACTCATTATATTGAGTGACCTTTCAATATACATATTCACAGCCCTTTTATTTTTACTTAAGGATATTCTCATCTTTAATGTCCCTGCTCTTGAAGTTCCTGAACATTCATGAGGGCAGATTCGTTTTCACTACAAAGCAATCTGTCATCTTGGCCTACCTGGGCACATGGTTTTCACCTCTTTTGCTTATGCAGATTTAAGGCATGGCCTTCATGTGGTTGCCACATTGAAAGAGTCCTTCGTTCAAAGAACAAGGCACCTTTCTTGGATCAATGATCATATAACTTCCTTATGAAAAGTCTGTGTCTAAACTGCATCAACCTTTTCTGCCAAGAATTACACAACTTCTTAATTGTTGATGGGAGAAAGCTGTTTTCTGGTTTAAAAGACAGGCTGGGACATGCATATTATGACCTTCTTGTCAGACCTTAAGCGGGATTCCAGACCATTTCTTCTTTTCACTGAACAGCCCTTATTTGTGCAGCATTATTATTACTAATGCTTAGGTTTTGAATAATGTGACTCAGGAAACCTCACTAGGTCTTTTAATCCCTTTTATATGGTAGATGAAATTTGGCTACGATAGTGGGTGAACTTCCGTTGCTTTGTTCAAGCAATTAACATTCACTGGAACACTGATCACTCAGAAAAGGAGGAAGAGATAATGCTGCAATGTATGTCCAAGGGATGGCATTTTACAACTGCTATATGAGTCCAGTGATGAATTTGAACTAATCCCTCAATGCTGCTTCGGTCAGTAACTAACCAACATTCTTTCTGTTTTGCTGCTGAAGTCAATCTGCTTTTTATTTGCCATGGGTTATGAAGTCCACTGTCCATGTTCCACTTTGCTAACCAAGTTTCCAAAAGGTTAGGAAAATCAAAGATTTCTAGCAATTGAGGTTTCTCATATATTCAGTGGAAAAATAGAGTTCCAGTTGTCTGTCCATACCGTTAGTCTATGCAACATAATACAGTCAAAACTTTCTGCATCTGCTATAGAAAGTACTGAACAAGGAACTATTGTCTCTGCAACTCAACTTTCCTTAAATGTAATGATGTTGCCTACAACATCATCAGGGGATTAAAACTACAGGTTGCTGGACAGCAAGGGAAGGAACAGGAATCTGTGGCAACTCTGAATCAATGATGAGGAGTGATAGGCTAGTCAGAACCCATATGACAGAGCAATGGATAACAGGATAAAATTGAAGAAAATGTCCCACAGGAAGATGCTATAGAACTTCTTATAGAATGCCCACAGAAAATGGAGAACAAAAAATGTGCCCTTAGTTTAGAAGAAAATGAACTAAGAGAAGAGTAGCTTGATTTATTAGAGATAGATAAATATATTAAGATCAATGAAAGCAATAGACTGCAGATGGTCAATAAAACCCAACAAATTAGAAGTCTGATAAAATGAATGAACACAGTAATTAAGAATGTCCATAGAAATCCATGCAATATAACAGAAGTAAACAGGTTATATTACTGTGCAGCTAAATTAATAACAGATAAAATTCTACCACAAGAACAAATGGTAGTAAGGGAAGGGGAGGGAAGAAATTGAATGCCATCATGGAAGTATCAAACAAAGAAAACTATAAAGCAATTAAGACAAGAAGTGTCACTGTAAGAAGAGTATAGAAGAGGGAACAGATCAACAAAAATACTCAGAAAGATGTCATAAAAGCAATGCACAGTATTATAATAGATCAGGATTCATCATGCACTATAGCAAATAATAAACTAAAAATGTCAACACAGGGAGAACAAATTAGAAGGTACAAAAATAAATATAAAGGAAAAGTACAACATAAGCAATTTATTGATCACCCAAAAAGTTTTATAGAGAATTGGGAAACAAGGTAAAAGGAATTGAAAGATGACCAAAAAAAGAAGAATAGATGCATTTTTGAGAAGTATTGATGAAGATCCTGTGGAACATAACAAAGATGATAAATGGATAAAAGAAGTAAAAGAAAAAATAAGAACTTCAAAGGTACAGGATATGAAGTGGGATGAAATAACAGCCAGAGAAATTGAAACAAAGTTAAGAAAAGAATCTAATTGGAAACCCCCAGGCCCAGATGCAGTACCTAATTTCTGGTTAAAACTATTAACATCTTCGGACGTAGATTTAGCCATAAGTAAGAACTATTTATATGTGCACCCCAAATAGACACCGACCTGGCTTACAACAGGAAAAACAATGCACCTACTTAAGAGTGAACCTGCAACCTATCCTAAAAATTATAGACCAATAACTTGCCTTCTGACAACGTATAAACTATACACTGGAATTGATGCCAACAGAGTTTATAACCATTTAGAAGAAAACTCAATTATGGCAATAAAACAAAAGGGCAATAAAAGAAAGTCATATGGAACAAAGGATCATTTGTTGTTAAATAAAGTCATAGTGGAGAACTGTAAAAAGGGAATTAATCTAAGTATGGCATGGACTTACTACAAAAAAGCATTTGACAATATCCCACATTCATGGATAAAAGAGTGCTCAAAAATGTATAAGATACACCCTACACTGATAAATTACATCACAGAGACCATGAAACAGCGGCAAACCACTTTGCAGTTAAGCCATGATAAAGGACAGATTATTATTCCAGGAATAAAAATCCAAAGGGGGATATTCCAGGGTGGCTTTCTGTCAGTATTGGTCTTTTGAAAAACAAACCAACAAACTAACAAACTAATAAAAATAACAAAAATAGAGGCAAAAAACGGGGCAGTCTCCTTGTAAAATGTTAGCGCTTTCATCAAGTAATTTTAACTCAACTTCCTCAGACATAAAAAAGTCAATATACATGCACCATTAAATACTTGTACAATAAATCACATGATTCTAAAAAGTCACATGACCTGATACATTTTTGAAAACCGTATATATTCACAAAATATTACATATAGTTAAAAAACTTTTCAAAATTGAATAATTGATTTCAGTAATTAGCGTACTAATTGTACCATTACCTTTCCAAACTTTTCAACTTCAATATACAAGCTAAAGAGCATACATCATTCTATCCTGGTTTGATGTATGCTTGAGTTGTAATCTGCCATACCAACTCATGCTCCTCCAATTTTAAGCTTAAGGGACCACCTCTAACATCATACTGAATCAGATCAATAACTTTGAAAAACATGAATGTCCTGGTTGATCCTTCAAATCTTTAGCTAAGGCATTTTCCATTTTTCCTTTTCTATTACTGTAAAGGTGTTTATATACCCTCACTCTCAATTACGATCAATCTTGCCTATATAAAAACGAGTACAGGACTGACATAAAGCTAGGTATACTATTTTACTAGAATTACAATTAAACTTGCCCTTACTAACACATTTATTCTCTTGTATCCTGAATGTATTTCCCGTGTGCATATATTTACAGTACACACAGGATTCACATTTATACATACCTAACATAATGGGTAAGGGAGAATATTGAAACTCCAAAAGTCCATTTAAGTTTTGAGCTCTCCTAAATACCACTTTGGGTCTTGTACCCAACTTCCTCTGTGTTTCCTCAGCATTTATTATATTCCAGTTTTTCCGTAAAATATGCTGAATAAACTGCACATCCATATTGAAGGAGGTAATAAAGGAATGTACATAATCCACTGTGGTGCTAACTTGTTTGTGCTCATTTACTTCATTCCTCAGTTCTACATGAGCTCCCAAAATAGCCCTAAAACAGCCTATTTTTTTCTTACTTTTAGCTTTATTAACAAAGTCATTCAACATTATCATTGGGTAGCCTCTCTTTTTAAACATCTGGATCAAAAATTCACATTCCACACAGAAATCATAATCAGTGGTGCACATTTGAGCAGCCCTCACTAATTGACCTTTTACTATAGTCCTCTTCTGATGTTTTGCATGTGCACTACTAAAATGTAGAAATGAACTGGAATATGTGTCCTTTCTATGAATTTTCAATTTATAACACTCATTTAATCTACCCTTTCCCAGCTCTGCATCCAAAAAAGCTATTCTCTCAGAATTAAATGTGTGGGTAAAAACAAGAAAGTTGGTCGTGCTATTACAATAAATTATAAACTCCTCAAATAACGTTAAATTACCTACCCCTATGTTACCTATGTTGATGGGCTTTTGAAAACGTATGTAGTAAAGGAACCAATTATTTGTAAGGATTCTTGGTCCTTCTTGGAAAATTTGGACAGACTGAAGTTTGAGTCTGAATTTAACTTCACTACTGTAGATGTAAAAGATTTTTATACAGTGATCCCAAGCAAAAACTTCTGAGATTTCTTTAATACAGGAATTATTGGATATCATTTCAGCTAACAATTTTTTCCTGTTTAATGGTAATTATTATTTACAGAAGAGGGGTGTGGCCATGGGTTATCCAGTTGGTGCTAGTTTAGCAAACTTAATTATGGCATACTGGGAGGATCAGTTCATTCACAACACAAGTAATAGCTTTAATGGATATATTTGTTACTGTACTCGATTTTTGGATGATGTCTTTACAATTTTCAAAGGAGGGCAGACTTTATTTTAAGAGTTTATGGCTTATTGTAATAACATGACTGACTTTCTTGTTTTTACCCACACATTTAATTCCAAGAGAATAGCTTTTTTTGGATGTAGAGCTGGAAAAGGATAGATTTATCTGGAGCATTTCTCCCCGGGCCTCCGCTGAAAACAGGCTCTGTGGAACCTAGTCGGACTTTCCCGGTCAACAAATGATAAATAAATAAATAAATAAAATAAATGAGTGTTATAAAGTGAAAATTCATAGAAAGGACACATATTCCACTTCATTTCTACATTTTAGTAGTGCACATCCAAAACATTAAAAGAGGACTGCAGTGAATGGTCAATTAGTGAGGGTTGTTCGAATGTGCCCCACTGATTATGATTTCTGTGTGGAATGTGAATTTTTGATCCAGATGTTTAAAAAGAGAGGCTACACAATAATAATGTTGAATGAATTGGCTAATGAAGTTAAAAATAAGAGAAAAATAGACCATTTTAGGTCTATTTTGAGAGCTCATATAGAATTCAGGAATAAAGAACATGAGAGCGAACAAGTTAGCACCCCAATGGATTATATACATTCCTTTATTACCTCCTTCAATGTGGATGAGCAGTTTTGTTCAGCATATTTTACAGAAAAATTGGAATATAATAAATGTTTGACCGTAAATTGAAAGAGAGGGTATATGGACACCGGTACAGTATTAGAAAAGGAAAAATGGAAAATGCCTTAGCTAAACATGTGAGGGATCAACCAGGACATTTATTTGTTTTCAGGGTTATTGATCAGGTTCAGTATGATGTTAGAGATGGTCCCTTAAACTTAAAATTGGAGAGGTGAGAGTTGGTATGGCAGATTAGAACTCAGGCATACATCAAACCAGGATTGAATGATATATGCTCTTTAGCATGTATATTGAAGTTGAAAAGTTTAGAAAGGTGATGGTACAATTAGTAAGCTAATTATTGAAATCAGGTATTCGATTTTGAAATTTTTTTTAACTATTTGTAATATTTTGTGCGTATATATGTTATTCAAAAATGTATCAGGTCATGTGACTTTTTGAATCATGTGATTTATTGTGCAAGTATTTAATGGTGCATGTATATTTACTTTTTTATGACTGAGGAAGCTGAGTGAAACTTGATGAAAGCACTAACATTTTACAAGGAGACTGACCCGTTTTTGCCTCTATTTTCGTTATTTTTATTACCACTGCTCTTTTGCATCGCCTTTAATCTATGAAGCTGTCTGCTTAACAGATTAGGTCATGGCTATAATATGGCTCCCAGAAAGCAACAAAGTGTAAGGAATTCTCATCTTCTCTTTGTCAATGATTTAAAACTGTAGAGCTCATCAGATCAGGAACTGAAAGCACAAACTTACTGAAATTGGTACACCTTGTTTGCTGTAGCATAGACTAGATCCAGGCATGTTGAATCTAGCTTTATTTGTATGCTTGTTGTTTGTTTGCTTGTTATTTCCCTGAAACGCTAATTCCACCTAAAACGTGGCTTTTCAGCGCTTCTGTGGATCCCTAGTGATATCTGCATTGCTTATTGTACTTATTTCCTTGTTTCACTTAAAAGAAAGTTACTGTTTGTCGTTTTTGCATTTAAGTTACCTGTAACACATTGCATTTAAGATACCTGGCACTTGCTCACTAAAGCAATTATATAAGTCAGCACTAAAAAAATTAAAAGCACTACACCCTCACAAACTCCCCTTGAGTACCTTGTTCCCCATTGGCCCTTTTTTTTTCAATTATAAAGGAATTCCCAATACTATTCTAGCATGTCCAAAGGTCAGTCGTCAATCTCCTCTCCCGTCCAGCTGGTGAATCTGGGAATCTTGAGGCAATGTTACAACTGCCTCATGTACACAGACAACCTCTCCTCCTCCCAACAAATTCCAACACATGTGAGAGATGCAGCCATATAGCCATACTAGAGGCAAAGCTCTCTCAACTCAGTACTGGCGAAACCAGTCAGGAGGAGAAGGAAACCACACTCACTACAATTCCAGTCTCACATAGACCTACCACGACAGCAAACCAAACACATAAACACACAAAAACATACTCGGAGGCTCTAAATAAAAATCTGCCTAAGCAGCAGAGACCTCCAAAGCAGACACCCAAGCAACCACTACCCCAAAACAAAACACGTGCAACACATAACTCACAAAGCCAGTGTACTGAACAGTCACAGCCCTTAAGGCTAAACAACACACCTGATACACTTGTAATAGGTGACTCTATCGTCAGGCACACTGACGTCCCGCTCACCAGGCTGAACAAGGAGAATGTCACGGTGAGCTGCCTGTCAGGCACTAGGATCCGCCACATAACACGAGCACTCAGGTCACTCCAAGGCAAGTACAAATATGACTCGGTCATTGTCCATGCTGGTGTGAATGACCTGAAACGTACCTCCCTGGACTACATGAAAAGAGACATAGAGGAGCTCTCTGAGCATGTAGCCCATGCCGGTATGACCCTGACCTTAAGTAGCATCTTACCCTCACCAAGAATGATGCCACAATATGAAGACAAGATGATCAATTTCAACAATTGGCTTAAGTATTGGTGTCATTCAAAGGGGATCCAATGCCTGTCAGCCTGGGATGACATGCTCGACAAACCACGATGCTTCACTAGGGATGGCTTGCACCTGTCACCCCTGGGCTTTCGGATATTGGCAAAGGCTCTTGCTACACCCATAGTGCCTTTTATAGGCAAGGTTCAAAAGACAAACCCACCTCCATAGGTATCACAAGGGATAAGAAACTAAGAGTAATGCTACTCAATGCCAGAAGTCTAAACCTCAAGATGCACTTTTCGAAACTCTCCTTAGCATGGAGAACATCGATATCTGTGCAGTAACAGAAACCTGGTTCAAGGCTCCCGAGAGCACCCCAGCACTACCAGGTTATACCTCATACCATGCTTTTCGGCCCCAAAACTTGGACCGAACCACAAAAGGAGGGGGAGTATCAATATTCGTCAAAGATACCCACACCTCCAGGTTGGTGGCACAGCACGAAGCATCAGAGACTATCCATGTGCAACTAACAGTGGGTAAAACTGCCTTCCAGTTTGTAGCCTGCTACAGACCACCCTCCCAAACCCAGGAACCCCACTCGTCCTTCCTGAGAACACTTGACCAATTGGATCTCTTGTTCTCTGTGAAGGTGGAAGTAACTGCTCTATCAAGACATGCAAGCAGCTTCATGAGCAAATAAAACAGTGAAAAGGAAGGTACAACATAATTCTTAATTTTCAAGGTAAGATTTGGGCAGCTTTAAGGATTTTTATTTTTATGTTATTTCTGACATTGTGGCAGCCTTTTCGTATGCATGGGTTCTCTGCATGTCAGATGTCCATAACCTGGGGACTGCCTGTATACTAACGGCAGAAGGACTGTACACTGAAAGGCATAATAATGTGGCAAGATTGTTGTAATGGGGATTGTGCAAGCATTGTAATACTGAAGTAGGTGAAAAACACTGGAAATATTAGCCATAAAGTATCATAGAACATGGTGAAGTTTATATCACATGGGATATCCATTACCAACAGTTCAAAACATAGATGCAAGAAAACCAGATATAGTAGTCCATGAAAAGAAGACAAAAGTAGCAGTGATCGTTGAAATCTCTACATCTGGTGACTACAGTGTCTTGTGTACAGAGACATAAAGTTATAAAATATCAGGATTTGCAGGCAGAAACGAAAACAATGTGGAAGAGAAAGATACCTAGACAGTTCCAACAGTAGTAGGAACAACGGGTCTTCTAAAAATCTTCAGTCATATTTAGATATGTTAACAAAACATGTAACTCCATACAAATTGCAGAAGGAGTCATTACTGTGCACATTGCAGGTGCTGCGAACAGCACTTCTGGCTGACATCAAAGATGGAAATGAAACTAATTTCATGAATTTTAATCATACTTTGACTTAGGAATGGGTAGCATTCCCATCATGATATTAGAAACCCAAAAGATTTGGAGAAATTAAACAGGTTGCTGATCATATTTAAGAGAACATATGTTTGTAAAACTGTTCTCATCAATCTGAAATGCATCTGTGGCATGTTGTTAAATGCCTAATCACTGTGGTGCTTATTTCTAAGCCCCCCTGTAGACTACACCAAATAGAAATTATCAGATTAACAGAGTATGAATAAATAATAGCATTTGGCAAGACATGCTACAGGCATATGCGTTTCAAAAGTTGTCATTGATCAGGTCAAAGTTACCTTATTCTGTCACCTTTCCATTTCTTAAATGCATTTTATGTTAAGAATTTATTGCTTCAAAGCCTGTTGTATGCAATAGCATTCCAAATATTTGCCACTGCTTTTGCAGTCAGAAAATAACATAATGGAGGTGAGCTTTTTTTATTCCTGGATAATCTCCAAACCGTTATGAACTGTCACCACACTTTAATGTAACTGCCCATTACACAGCTACTGCTTCACAATCTCTATATCATCTACCCTCCCCACTACTATCTCTGTCTCTCTTTAACCTGCATCTCCCCCATATTATTTCATAATTTGTAAATGTTGTTATCCTGTAATTACTTTGCTGTCTCCTACTCAATATCTATTTTCAATTGATTCCATTTGAAAGTAACTACACTCTTCTAAGCTTGATATTAGCTAATATTTTACCGTATTAATTTAACTGTTATGTTTTCATTAACTATCATATCATTATAATTCTATGTATTTTCATTTACTACTCTACGTACATACATTTATTATTTTATTAAATGTCATATCATTACTAGCCTAAGTATGCATGTACATTTATTTTGTAAGTCTTGTAATACTGCCTTCTACTCATTCTGTAAAATGACGCTTTTCTCCAGATTCCATCTCTGAAAATGGGACTTGTGCCCAGTTGGACTTTCCTGGTAAACAAAATATATAAATAAGTAAATAATAAACTAATAATTCTCGCAATTCAATTTAATTCCATATGGTGTTTTATTAGTATATATCTTTAAGTAATATAAAGGTAAATTGAATGGTTTTATATGATGTATTTTTCATCAAGACTGTGAAACAGTAAGCCATGGATTTGTACCCTAAATATTTTTGAACTCCATAGGAATTATATAGAATTGATTTTAGGTGAGCAGTTTCATTTTAAATACTCTTTTATTGATACATATAATGATGCTCTTCGTACTGATCACTGCTTCAGTAGCCTATGCTATATGGATTATATCCTGCCAAGGATATAATGGACGGTCAGCTTCCAAAGCTCCAGGGTACCTTCCATGCACCCAAACTGTCAAGCAGCTCAAGCTGAGTTGACTAAAATACAGGTCTGGATGTGAAGCCCTTCAGACATTTACTACCACCAAAGAGTATGCTCCTCTGAGGCATTAGAGGATCAATGGTCAGCTGGTGCTTTCCTTTGCTGGGCAGATAAGTTCCCTCTAGGCAGAAAAACATCCATTTTCTTAAATTTATCAATGTTTTATTACTCCACTCTTCAGGAAAGTTAATTAAAAGCAATGAGTGTTTTGTTTTAATAGACTGATTCAAGACTGTAATGTACGTTTAAACAGAGCACTCATTTATTCTGTCAGTTTAAAAGTAGTGTTAACTAAGTGAAAACACATTTTCTGTGGAAAAATCATGTTTATTTCTCCTTGGTGGAGCTGGCATTGTGTCTGAAAGTATTTTCTTACTGTGTTTTTCTGTCAAAAAAGTAACTTTTGTGGACTGGCATTTTTACCAGCATTTGCTACTTGTTTTCTCCAGGAGAAAGTCACCATTTTTGCCAATACCATGGACCAGACTACCAGTCCCATGGCTAGTCCTTCTTCAGGCCACTAAAAGAAAAAGTTAAGCAAGCAGCCCTTGCTACAACAGCAGGTTAGCAATTTACCTCAGCAGCAGGTGGATAATTCTGCTGTGGCCATTTGTTGTGCTTTAGACCACTCATCTTTTACCCTGGATCTCACTGGTATAGCACCTACAGCCACTATGTTCCCAGGGTTAGCCACATCCTCTATGTCTGTTGGAGTCCCCTCAGTGAGCTATTCCTGTCAGTCCTGGGACACGGAACAGAGAATGTTTCCCTGTTGTGCCAGAATGCTGTGCCCATCCCTTGGGAAGCAGCTACTGCCATTAGTAACAAGGTTGGCCCAATTTTTCCCATCAAAAAGGAAATGAAAAACAAACATGTATCTACTCCTCATTTTTTTTTGACAGGAGTAGTTTACTTGGTCTAGCTCAAGATTTAATTCAGGCTTTTGATCCTTCTTCCTCCTTTCCTGAAGAGATTCAAGACTCTGAATCTGAACAGGAAGATGCCAGGGATACATTCAGGGATTTTGCTCAGATTTCTGATTCAGACTCAGAAGAGAGCTCATTTTCTGATTCTCCCATTAAGGGTTTCATTTTCTTTGAGACTATTGCTAAAATATGTCAGTGTTTTCAGTGGGAGAACACTCAGGTTTCTCCGTCTGTCAGAAAATACTATGCGTTCTTATAGAAGGATTTTCCAGAACCTATGCCTATTCTTCCTGTTCTGTCAGCTTTAGAGGATGTGTTTGTGATACTGCCTGAAATTTCCCTTTTAGTCAGCCAGCTGCCCCTAAAAAGGCAAATAGGATGCATAGAATTCCACAGGCCTTCAAATTTTTATACACTATTTCCAAACCTGACACTGGAGTTATAGCCTTAGTTGATCCCACTGCTTTCCAATAAGGATGGGAAACTTGTTGATAAGTATGAGAAGAAAATATATACTTCTACAACTTTGGTTTTCAGAATTTTGAATTGTCAGGTTCATATGTTAAAGTTTGTTCTGACAAAAGTGTGAAAGTATGAAGAATGTTTTATCTGCAGTTTCTTCTTATGAGGAAATATCTGGTTTATATAACTTAGATTTTTTCTTTTGCAAAAATCACTACTCATTGTTTGCAGTGTGTGTATGACTATGGCTATGGCCACTGGTACTGTTTTGAGGATGTTTGCACGACTGCATTCTCAGAACCTTTGAGATGATGTTAAAAGTTTTTAAATTCTTCTTTTGATAGAGATTTACTGTTGACACCTCTGCTGCAGAGGTGATCGAAAGCAGAGGTGATCCAGGGAATCACTAATGTTTTTTCCATTCACCTTTTTCAAATTATCCAATGAGATTTGTTTCACCTCTTCCATTTTTGGCAGAAAACAGAATAAGCAGTCTGAACAGAATTCAGGTAAACAGGCATTTAATAAGGAATGTCAACAAAGTTCCAAAAAGAAGTATCTAACATCCCAAAACCAAGGACAGTCCAATATGTCTGAATGACTATTCAAGAGACCTTGTGACCCATTCCCACCCTGGCCCCCTTTTTCTTCTACAAAGTCTTAATCTACATTTTTCTCTTTGGCAACAGATTGTTTTAGACAAATTAGTTCTGAATTTCATTCATCAGTGTTACAGGAAGCAATGGAAGGAAATCCCTCCTTTCCATGTCATCATTCTTCATCCTCCAGATCAGATTCTTTTTTATTTCCACCTGTTCTTCATCACATGCTGGCTCAAGAACTGATTGAACAAGTTCCTCATTCTGATGTTGGAAAGGGTTTTTATTCAAGGATGTTCTGAGTGCTAGAGAATGTTTTTGGAGACCAGTTCGGGAAATTTCTTTCTGAAACCTGTTTGTGATGGTGCCTTAATTTAAATTTTCACTTCACAACCTGTTACCTCTTCTTCCACTTTCAAGTTTTCTGATAACACTAGACTTATAAGATGCTTACCATCACATCCCTATTCATGCAAACTTCAGACATTTCTTAAGGATTTGTATGTCTTGATGAAATTATCAGTTCTTTACCTTAATCTGGACTATTCACTGAACCAAGAGTGCTCACAAAGTGTCTAGCTCCAGTTATAGCTCATTGCAGGATACAGAGTATCAACATTTTTCCATATTTAGATGACTTGCTTATCTTTGCAGAGTATTTTTCAAAGTGTCAGGAATCTCACCCTTAGGTGAGAGATCTCGTACACAAGCTGGGATTCCAAGAAAACAGTCAAAAATCTTCATTGACTCTGAAACACAAGATCGTGTTCCAGGGACAGCTCAGTTCAAAGATTTCTTTCACAGGAAAAAAATAGATCCTTATTTAGATCTGCTTCTAAGTTTTCCACTCAGACTTTGGTCACTGCAAGGGAATAGCTCAGGATTTTGCATCTCATGACATCTTTAATTTTCATGATACCCCTGGCAAGACTTCACATGAGAAAGATACAGTGGTATCTGAAATCTCTTTTATACCCCAAATCAACACCCTTTATCTTTTCAAATCCCAGTGCTGGAGTTTGTCAGAAGAGAAATTTTTTGGTGGAGACAGCAGATATCCTTAAATCCAGGTTTCCCCTTCTCCCTCATTGCACCTAAGCAGTCAGCCACCACAGGTTCTTTGGAATTGCGTGGGGATAAGTTTTAGAAGATATAAAATGGCAGGGACTGTGCGACACCAAGGACAGCTTCAAGCACATAAATATCAAGGAGATGCTTGCCCTGATCATGACACTCAACTGTTTGAACCATCTTTGGTTCCTGAAACCTCAAGTAGTTACTGACAGTGCCACAGTCATGTGGTACATCATCAAGCAAGGGGGAACCAGGTCATGCTCTCTTTGCAAACAAGCCATGTTAGCTTGGGATATAGCTTCATAGCGCAATCTCACTTTGCAGGCATCCTAAATTCTGTCAGAGCAAAACTGTGTGGCAGACAAGCTTAGCCAGACCGCTTCATCTGTGAAGAGTTCCTTAAGTATACCTTTTTGTCTCCTCTTTCAACAATCAACTGTCAAGATTCTGTTCCAGTACCCTATGCAAGACGGCCTGGAAGACAGATAGCCTTTTCTTTTCTTTGGACAGGAATGTTCCTGTATGTTTTTCTACACTTTCCACTAATATCCAGAGTACATCTGAAGATTCAGATGGAATCTCCAAACTCATTGTGGTGACTTCCTTCTGACCTAGGCAACTATGGTTATCCCTTTTTCGGAAATAGTCAGGGGCAATTACCACATGCTCCCTCACACACTGGATCTACTAACACAAAAACAGGGGTTTTCAGGTTCTGAAGAAGGGCGTGTTTGCCTGAAAGTGCTTAATACTTTTAATAAATACTTGGTTCAACTGATTTTATTGTGTGCCTCTGCCATGTTGTCTTTAGCCATACATATATTTTTTGGATTTCTTCAGGATTTTGGCAAAGAGTATATTTTACTAAGTTTACTTACACTGTTGTACTGTCTGATGTTTTCTCATCTTTCCAGATTTTTGACAATCGTGTGAATTTATATGCCCAGGAAGGCTAGAAATTCTTCCTCTGCAGTGATGATTAGTTAAGCAATAACCAATGATGTGGTGTGGTATATTGAAGATTTACCCACAGTTGGTGTGGTTTAGTCACAAGGGCAAAGCCCGAGTGATTAAATAAAGCCAACTGTGGGTAAATCACTAATATACCACAACCACAGAGTCAGTTATTGCTATTATACAATGACATTATTTAAGAAAAAAAATACTTTTCTTAAATAATGTCTTTGTATAACGGCGCATTACTGTTCTTCTGCCAGTGGTGGTATACTGCTTCCTTGTGTTGATGTACTGCGTATGTATATGGGACTTGCATTCCCATGCATACCCAGTACATTAATGCTTTGAAATGGAAGCAATGGAGAAAAGAAAGTCTCCGTTGCTCCTTTTTTTTTTTTTTTTTTTATTATTAAAAAAAAAGTTTTGGACACCTTATACCAATGGAAAAAAGTATGGGCGACCGGACCTATGGGATTTACAATGGGCATGCTGGCCAATTAGCGTGCATGTTTTGGAATATTAATGGGGGGGGCATTGTATAATATATAATAAAACCCTTGGGCTTGGTGCTCACTTGTTAGCAGCTTAATGTGCAGTCATCTTACCAGAAGTCCCTGACTTGGCAGTGCTGTATCTGAACATCAGCAGTACTTCAAACACTGTATTTTTCCTGGCTGAAGAAGAAAAACATCCATTACAGTTGTAGCATATGTGGGAGATCTATAAATAAATTTGGTTTGGATTGAATTATGAAAAACTAAAATTGTGTGTCTTCATGTATTAAAAAAAGAAAATATAAATTAAACACTGCTGCACAGCCAGCAAATTAAGTATGACTGAGCCTGATGCTTGGCACTTCACTGAATGTAAGTGCAGGAGTCAGCAATAGTCAAGACATCTTTTTACTTTATAAATATAATTCTCTATATTAGGCTGTAGTGGTTCATGGCATGGTGTCTTCAAATCTTGACTGCTGCATCATGCTCTGCCTTGAGCTTAATACTGACACAGCTTGCCTCCTGTGAGTGGAAAATTACATTGTGTGGGTGCTGACTGGTGCCTTCTTTACCAATTATATCAGTCTTATATTGGGCACCTCCCATAACGGTCATATCACTCCTTTGATGGGCACCTCTCACATCTGTAATATTATAACTGTGCTGAGCACCTCACATCTGTCATATCATTCTAGCTATGACCTCCCACATCTGTGATATTAGTCCTGTGCTAAGAATCTCCCATATCTAACATATCAGTCCTTTGCTGGGCACCTTTTGCTGGTCACCTTCCACATCTGTCTTACCACTCATGTTAAGATCTCCCATATCTGTGATATGACTCCTTTCCTGGGCATCTCTCATGTCTGTGATATCCATCCTTTGCTGAGCACATTACACATCTGTAATATCACTCCTGTGTGCTGTGCATTTCCAACATCTCTTACATCATTCCTCTGCTGGGCACCTCTCAGGTTTATAAAATCCTTCCTTTACTAAGTATCTATTCTAACAGTCATATCACACCTGTGCTGAGTACCTACTAAATCTAAATAAAGAAAATAGCAGTGTCTTCTTAGGTTACCACACTTTAATAAAACAAAATTACCTCCAGTTAGCGCTTTCGTCTCAACTCTACAGAGACTTCTTCAGACTGAGGTTAACTTCTACAAAATTCATTTTTTAAAGCTTTAATTGTCACATGGTTTAAACTCATCTCATGATACATTCACTTTAAAATGTCACTTCCTCTTACTTCCAACTTCCAAAAAGTTAACTTTGTGAAAATACTACAAAAAAGTTAAGAAAAACATTTAAAAATACACTCAGGAAATACTTTATACATTTCCTAAATTACTTAATACATTTGAAAACATTTAAGAAACACACTTTCACCAACATACTACACTATATGTTTTTAAAAGGTACTACTAATGTTTGAGCCTCTTTCTTTTCAAATACATAACAAATTCCTGAAGCCTTAAAAAAGGAATTACACAAAAAAGGAAGCACAGATAATTGAAGTTAACCTCAGTCTGAAGAAGTCTCTGTAGAGTTGAGATGAAAGTGCTAACTGGAGGTGATTTTATTGTTTTATTAAAGTGTGGTAACCTAAGAAAACACCGTTATTTTCTTTATTTGTTTTTACAAGTTTATTGGTGAAAAGCTGTTTTTGATGGATATTGTTCTTTAGTTGCAGCTGTTTCTCGATGGAAAACCATGCAATTCCTGTGACAAGTTTTGTCTCATTATCAGCAGGGTGTATTTTGAATGATACACCTAAGGGTTCACTTATCACCAACAATTAAGCAAGTGGTAATGCCTTGGCTAATAGTGGAAGAAGAAGGAGTTTCATATCAAGTGAGGAAGTCTTGAAATGATGTTTAGCCCCCTACAAATTATTTTATTGTGGCAAATGAACAACAAATGCAGATGCAACATAAAACAAATCATAGTGAATTGTTTGGTGAGTTGGAAAAAGACTTGACCAAACTAAAGAGATTGCAGTGGGACAATTTGTTTTTTGAAACCTGTCTAAAGGTTCAAAGAATACTGAAAGGCTTGAGAATCAATAAATTACCAGCTGGAGAAAATCTACCGAAAGAATTGGTGGATAAATGGCTGGTGGTTAATCAGAATGCTGGACTGCAGTATGTGGAACTGTTAATCACAACAGAAAACTAGCATCAGAGTTATCAGGGAACATGCAAAACAACTACAATATATTAAAAGAAATCACCACAATAGAAAATTTCAACAGTAAAATAAGTATTCTGCAAGATAACATGATCAAGCTTAATGAACAGTTAAACAGCAGAAAACTTAGAAAATATGAACGAGACAGAACGGATTATACAGGGAGTGTGGTATCAGCCTGTGGACTACGTTTATGCAATTGCGTACAAGTGAACGAAGCTACGAGTGAGAGGCATCAACAGGAAGTGGAAACCAACACCGTAAGGAGGTTGGAATGCTTAAATAGTAAAGAAACCAATGAAACAAGGCCAGCAGAATATGGAGCAAGGAAAAAGAACAAGTCGGAAGCAACAAAAAACCCATTAGAATATAATGGGAACTGTAACAATGCAACTGCGAGTCCCCAACTGAGAGAGATATCGGAAGATGGTGAACGGGGGGGGGGGGGGGCAGAAAAAAAGTATGCCTTCAGCAAAGAGCTGACAAGCTGTGGATGTCTATCAAAGAGTTAATGAAGGACATAGAACCTGGGCCCAGGTAACAGCAGAGAGTGGACATAATAAATCTAAGAATAACTGGCAGCCAAAAAACGGCTTTGTGAGGAAAGGAAATCAGAAGAAGTATTGGGGACAAAAAAACAGTCGTGAAAAACATAGGTACAGTAAATTTTAAAATTATTAATTTATCTACTGATGTTTTTTCAAGTCAAGAATGTTTATCTCTCAGCAAAGGATGGAACTTTGCACCAGCTCAATGAGCAAATAAAGCAGAGACAATAAATGGCCTGAGAGACCATGTCAGATTGTTACATTTTTATGTGATGTTGAAAAATGATCAAAGAAGTGATGTGTTACTTTACAAACCAAGCTGTTACAACCGTCCTTTATGTAAGAAGTTGGAAATGTTTTTGAGCATATGTGAAGCACAGATAATTGAAGTATAAGAAAAGAAGGCTAAATATAACTATTTTAATATGTCTATGAAAGAAAAAGAACACTTTAACAATTTGTTAGATAAAACTTATTTGCTGCTATTAAAAGTAGATAAAGGTGGGTCCTTGGTAGCAATGGACAGGGCAGACTATGAAAGTAAAATGAAGGAATTACTAACAGATGTTAAATATTATAGGACAATTGATATGAGAGAAGTAAAAAAGGCGTATGCATTAATAGATACGTGTATTGAAGAATGGTTCCTAACTGGTAGGACAGATGAGAAAGTTAGGAAGACTTTATTGACAACCAACCCCAAATTAAGTAAGATATCAGGAATCCCTAAAACTCATAAACATCTTAAAAACCCTCCTCTAAGACTTATAGTAGCCAGTGCAGGTAGCAAAACTGAGGGCCTGTAAGTATATATAGATAAGCATTTGAAAAAGTAGTCTCTGTAAGTGAAACTTATATAAGATATAGTTTTGACTTCCTAAATAAATTAAAATAAATAAAAGTAGAAGAAGAGGACTTTCTAGTAACACTGGATATAAAAATCTCTCTACACAGTTATCCCCAATGAAGAAGGGATGGAAACTGTGAGAATTGAATTGGTGAAATCAAAGAAATACTCAGCAGATACAGTAGCCTTAATAATGGAAATGATAGATATAGTATTGAATTACAACTATTTGTCTTTTTATGAAGAAATCTATGTACAAATGAATGGGGTTGCAATGGGTGAAGCCCTAGCACCAAGCTATGCAAATATGTTCGTGAATGGCTGGGAAGCAGCAAATGTATTAGAAAGTGAGCATAAACAGTACATAGTTAAGATTGTGCATTTTATTGATGATGTTTTTATGGCGTGGAGAGGAACGTTGGACAAACTAGAAGAGTTCATTAAGTATATGAATAGTGTGTGCACATATTTAGATTTTACACACACTTATAATAAGAAAGAAATCAATTATCTAGATGTTACAGTATATAAAGAGAAAGAAAGCTTGGTATCTAAAATCTATAAGAAAGAAGTTCAGAATGATAGTTATTTACATTATTCGTGTTTGCACCCCAAGAAAACCAAAATGAATATAATAAAGGGGCGGTTAAGTAGAATAAGTAGCTTAACATATAAAGATGAAGATTTTCTAAATGAGGCAAAAAATGTTTGCTCTAAGATGGAAGTTAGATGATATCTAGAAAAAGAAGTAATGAAAATATTACATGAAAAAATAGAGATGAGAGAAAAAAGTAAAACAAGAAATGAATCTTGTATGACACAATATAAGCATAGACCAGCAATGACCATACAAAATAGTGTTGCTTCAGGAGCAATAAAAAGGGTGATAAATCATAATTGGGGAGTGCTTATGAAATAATTAACAAAATAGGTGAACAACTAAATTTTGTGCAGAAGAGGGTTAAAAGTTATAAGAATTTCTTTCAAGCTAAACTAAATAAACCAAAGGAAGTAGCAAATAAGAGAAGGATTATAAGATGCTTTAATTTTTGTATGTGCAACTTTCTTTACACAGATTCCTCAGAAATAAAGACGGGTAAGAATGTGATTAGAGTTCCAGGTGTTTTTAGTTGTAAATCGAAAAATGTTGTATATTTAATAACCTGCTTGGATTGTAAATCCTTTTATATTGCCAGAACAACTAGAGAGCTATATAAAAGGATTTATGAGCACAAATATGCCATACAGAGAGGGGATGAAAGGAATACTTTAAGCAAACATTATAAGTCAAAAAGTTGTAAAAGAGAGTATAAATTCTTGATAGAAGAGGCCCTTCCTAGTGATACTACTGTTATGAATATAGAAGAAGAGCTGAGTTTGGCTAGAATACTTATGGCAGGTCAAACTTAATGCCTGCTTCCTACCAGGTTTAAATGATAGTTAGGAATTTGTTATGTATTTGAAAAGAAAGAGGCTCAAACATTAGTAATACTTTTTAAAAAACATATAGTGTAGTACTATGTTGGTGAACGTGTGTTTCTTAAATGTTTTCAAATTTATTAAGTATTTTAGGAAATGTATACAGTATTTCCTGAGTGTATGTTTAAATGTTTTTCTTAACTTTTTTGTAGTATTTTCACAATGTTATCTTTTTGGAAGTTGGAAGTAAGAGGAAGTGACATTTTAAAGTGAATGTATCATGTGATGAGTTTAAACCATATGACAACTGAAGCCTTAAAAAAGGAATTTTGTAGAAGTTAACCTCAGTCTGAAGAAGTCTCTGTAGAGTTAAGACAAAAATGCTAACTGGAGATGATTTTATTGTTTTATTAAAGTGTGGTAACCTAAGAAGACACTGCTATTTTCTTTATTTGTTTTTACAAGTTTATTGGTGAAAAGCTGCTTTTGGTGGATACCTACTAAATCTGTCATACCAATTATTTCATGGGCACCTCCCACAGCTGTCATATCACTTCTCTGCTAAACATTTCCCACATCTGTTGTACAGTCCTGTGCTGTGTTCCTTTCATATTTTTTCATATTGCTTCTGTGCTTAGCACTTCCCGTATCTCTCATTTCACTCCTGTTTTGGGCTCCTCAGACATGTGTCATATTAATCCTAACTTGGACACCTTCAAAAAATGTCACATCAGTCCTTTGCTGAGCTCCTCCCACAACTGTCATAACACTGCAGTGCTAGGTGCCACTCACATATGTCATATCACTCATGAGCTGAACACTTCTCCATATCTGTCATATCGCTCCTTTGCTAGGCATCCATTCCATCACTTCTGAGCTGAGCATCTCCCATATCTATGCTATTATTACTGGGATGGGCACCTCCCACATCTATCATATCGATCCTTTGCTGAGCACCTCCCACATTTTTCACATCATTGTTGTGACCTGCACCTACCACATTGGTCATATCACTCCTTATGCTGAACACCTCCCACGTTTGTCATATCACTCCTGTGATGGGCATCTTCCACTTTTATCTTGTCAGTCCTATGAGTGGCACCTCTTACATATGTGATATCACTCCATGCCTGAGCACCTCCCACATCTGTCATCTCTCTCCTGTGTAGGGTACATCCTGCATCTGTCATATCACTCCTGTGCCTGTCACCTGCCGCATATGTCATAGCACTCTTGTGATGGGCATCTTCCATATTTGTCATGCCACTCCTGTGATGGACACCTCCCTTGTCTCTCATATCACATCTGTGTTGGGTATATCCGTCATCTGTCATATCCCTCTTTGAACTTCCTGCATCCATCATACCACTCATGTGATGGGTGCCTCCCGTATCTGTTGTATCACTACTGTGATGGGCACCTTCTATATCTCTTATATCACTGCTGTGCTTCAGGACCTGCACGGACTGCTAATTGCAGTGATATCTCCCTTTAATAGTCTAGTTTTAGTTTTTTATACCCCACAGAACCTGGGTCCTGCTTATTTGTAAGATCATTTTGTCCAGTCACATCCCTGCCATATCAGCAGATCCATGGCTGGCCTTCATCCCTTTGATCTGCATGGTGATCTCGGACAGTCATTCTTTTAACTACCTGGCACCATTCCTCTGGAAATGATTCAGGTATATGAGGCCAAGACCAGTATTGCAGAGGACCCCTGATAGCATGTTTAGAAGAGTTTATTTAAACCAGCCAGAGAGATGTGTTTTTTTTTCTCATTCACTTTTAACCAGTTGTTACTATATTTATTTCAGTTGCTTACTTATGTGTATTATCACCTGTACTAATCTCAGGCTTTTAAACTCTAAGTAAATAAAGGAAACATTTTACATAGTCTAAGCCATAACCCCTATACATTACCCGATTTACCATGATGCATCAGACTTACACTGAGTTGTCTTGCATACTAACCCTAAGTTCAGACTAAACACTGATTTTTTACTTGGTTTTATTAGTTGAAGTAGTGCAGCAGCTGCTGATGAACTACAACCAACATGTTTCTTTCTCAGCAGTCTGTAGTTACCCAATCAAAACATGACAAATTTAGGATATGTTGTCAGTAAAGGCAAGGTGATTTGTTCTGAATTTGCCATCTGACACAGGGTCATGTTCATATCTCCTAACTGTCCAGATTTTTGCAGACTGTCTAGACTTTTTGCCCCATATTTTTGATCTGTTCTTCAGAAAATACAGTATCTGTTTTTCTGGCAAATCACTGAGGATTGAAGTCACTAAATAATAACATACATATGAATTTCTGACTTCATATTCTTCAGAAAATGCACACTAACACAAATCCTATTACTGAACAGCTTTCTAAGTTAAAAAATGCAATATTTAAAATCTATCCCTACATGTTTTGGGGCCTTTGTCTCCCTGTTATTTTAGGACTTGAACATATATCTTAAGCTACGAGGTTGTGACATATGGTCACACTTGGTTATAAATATGCACAGACACATACTGACTGATGACTGATTATCATTTTGAGTTTAGGTTGGATACATTTCTTACCTTTTCACACCCACCTGTCACTAGGGTTTTTGCAATTTTATATATACCCAAATGAGATCATTTACTACTGCTTAATAATTACACATGATTAGCTATCAAGCTACCTTTGATGGATTTCATTGCACACTGCCTATAGAAACTTGAATATGCATTGTCT
The DNA here is from genome assembly GCF_019279795.1 of Protopterus annectens. Lineage (NCBI taxonomy): Eukaryota > Metazoa > Chordata > Ceratodontiformes > Protopteridae > Protopterus > Protopterus annectens. The sequence continues at coordinate 132,622,456 of NC_056732.1, read as the reverse complement.
GTACTGTCTTCAGTCATGCTTAGGAGACAGTACTACTTTCTTTGCAGGTTACAGTGTTGACATTGTATCTACCCAAATATTTACGGTTCTCCTATTTCATGGATAGTGTCAATGTAGTGTTCCATAAATAGCAATCCATGAGTAGGCTTTCCTAGCAACTCTTTAATAACAGCCACACTTTCGCTGAATAGAATCACTGGAATGCTCCACAAAAAGCCTATTTGTATTACTAGCTGCAATGCACACAGTGTAAGAAACAAATATTCAGTTTCATAACATGACATATAAGTGGCATGCTTGACATTAACATGATTAGTGAGTCGTCTTTACACAGGAAACCTAGCTCCTATTGCTGTGCTAAATTCATATGTGACCAGTGCCAGAGACAAGGAACCAGAACTGGTGGAGTAAACTTTTTCTAATTGGAAACAAATAAGTAAGTTCATTTCTACATTCCTAACATATGGGACTATGACACCAAATGTCTGGTGTGTGATTGCACATTAGCTAACTTATTAAAAATTAGAATTGAATCAGTTCATATACTACTCCCCACAAACTCCACATCTGTAAACAATATCATATTAAATAGACACCGTCACCTTCAGCATTTCTATCATTGAAGTGAAAGGAAAATAGTTCTCATCTGGGACTTGAACCCAAGACCTTCAGCATACTGCAGTGCACTGTGCTGTGCTGGAGATACTGCCACTGGACCTATGAATGCCTCTGAACAACAAGGTGTTGAGTTTTCCCTTAACAGCTATTTCCTGTCAGCTAGGAAACTCCTAGAATCATAACAGTGTGACTTGCTTTACCTACACAGCTCTCAACCTTCAATCTCCAAAAAGAGGAACACTACCTCTCATAATGTGGAACAAGTGGGCAAAGTGTGGAACACTTACTAACAGCTTACTAACAAATTCAACTAAGAAGCTTCTAAGATTTTTAAAAAGTGATATTCTTAATTAGAGATGAATTATTTTAATTAAATAATATGAAATAATATAATGCAGTTCTATTTACCATGGATATCAGCTAAAATATTGGTTTATATTTAATAAGGACATTTATCACCAAAAAAGTGGAGTTGCCATGGGTGCTAAAGTAGCCCCAGCATTTGCTAATTTAGTCATGTGCTGGTGGGAATACATGTTTCTCACAAAGATGCCATTATATCAACATGTTAGGTTTTACAGAAGATTCATGGATGATTTATTTTTTATGTAGGAAGGCACTAGAGATGAGGTCGAACAATTCATTAGTGGGGTCAACTGTTCAGTCAACTGGTTGAAATTTACATTTGGGAACGTTGGTACTGAAGTTTCATTTTTAGATTTAACTATCACTTTAGATTTACTGAGTAAAAGGTTTCACAGTAAAATTTACAGAAAAAAAGACTTTCACCAACAATTAGTTACATTATCATAGTTTTCATCCAACCAAGATGAAATTAAATATTTTTAGAGGTCAGTTAATTCGAGCAAGTAGGATTATTAGCATAGATTCTTTATTTTTTCAAGAAATTGAATTCCTCACCAAATAATTTATTTTTAAGAGGTTATCCCAGAGAGAAGCTTGCTGGTATAAGTAAAGACATTTGTGAAAAGAGATGGCCACACTTAATGCCAATTATAATTCAAGGTTTAAATTTAAAGGAGGACAAACTAACTATTAACTATAATGACACATCTATCACTAGGTGTGACTACAAGTGTGCCTTTCCTTTACCTTTGAGTGTTGATGGTTCAAAAATAAAGAATATTATTTTACAAAACTGAAAATGTTAGATAGAAATAAGGATTTATTTAAAGCAATTGGTCAACCAGCATTTTTTAGGATAATAGCTAACGTAAAAAGATTATTAGAACACAATTTTGTTAATGAACATTATATTTTGTCTGGGGCAGTTGACAAGTTTTCCTATGGTCACTGTAGACAGTGCTTGTTTTATTAGTAATAGTAACAGCATTTTTTTTAACCATTTAGGCAACAAAATCATCCATTCTACCAAGAGATATAATTGTCAAAGTGAAAACATTGTGTATCTGGCATTATGTAGTTAAAGTCCCCAGTTTTATATAGGGAAAACGTTATAGGAAGTTAAGAATGATAATTCAAGAACACAATATTGCCGTTAAAAAAGTGATTCGAAAAACTCTTTAGCAAAACACAGTTTAACATGCAATGGTTTTAGAAAATTTCATTTTTTGTGCTAGAGCAAGTGAATCAATTTAATTGTGTGACTGGTTGAAATAAACTGCTAGAAGTTTGTGAGTTAAAATGGCAGATTTTTCTTAGGGCTGATCATTTGCCTGGACTCAACAAACTTATTAACATCAAGTGTTTACTTAAAGAAAAATTATTGATTGTATGTATTGTTTTTTTATTTCTGTGTGAATATTTACCAGGTAGTAAGTTATGAACAATCAAATGCAATGGGTATTTTAAGTGAAGTGACATCCTTTCTAGACAGGATGCTATTAAAGTAACTCTTCATTGTTCACTGGATTATTTGATTGTATAGCAGCATTTCTAAAGTATAAATTGATGAAGTTTTGTATTTGCATTATTCTAAAGAAGTCCCAGTGTAAAAATAAAGAAGGAATGAAAGTGCTAAACACATTCATTTGTTTTTATCTGCAGTTCACTTTATTGTTACAGGACTGTTTCGGCCAGGTTTTGGTTCATATTTATCTTATATTGTCTTTGTTACTTTAGACAGTGTTGATTTATTGGTCTTAGATCAGGGCTTAGTTCAACCGTTCTCATCTGGATTTACTGGTAAGAGAAAAAAATTCTTTATTATCTGATGAGTCCCAATATGGTGAACAGGGGAGTGATTGTGGGGGAACAACGTTTTATTTTTTGTTCTCCTCATGTAACTCATTCTGATCCTGAGGAGACTATTTCTTCTGATTGTCCCTTGGAAGAATTTTCTTTTTCTGAAACTTTATCTTGGATGAACCAGTTGTTTCAGTTGTAACAGAATGACAGCCCAGGTTCTTTGAAAAAAAATATTATGATTTATTATAAATGGAATTTCCTCAATCTTCTCCTGTTCTTCAAGTTTGGAAAATATTGTATTACAGCATGTAACTTGCCTGAAAGCCAGTCTACAGCCATTAAGAAGGTAGCTATATTGTATAAAGTTCGGCAGTCTTACATGAGTTTCCTTTTTATTTTCTAATCCCAGGTCTGACCCTGCAGTGATTTCCATGTCAAATCCTTCTGCAGCCAAACATTTAATAAACATTAATCCTGCCCCTTCTGATACAGATGGGAAAGACTTTAATAGATTTGGGGAAAGAGTGTATTCCTGTTCCACACTTATTTTTAGGATTCTTAAATATTAGGCTACATATTAAAGTTTTTGCTTGCTTAATTTAAGAATACAAGGAATATTATTGCCACCTTTTCTTCATCTGAGGGGAAAATCTTCTCCAATTAGTCTAATTGCTCCTGTGTCTCAAGTAACCAAACATTCTTTGAAGTGTTCTTATGACTCAGCTGATGCCTCTTCCAGAGCAGCAGCAGCTGCTGGAACTGTTCTGAGAAGGTTTGCATGGTTATGTTCTCAAAATTTACTGGAGGATGCTAAAGCTGAAATTGTGAATTCTGTCCTTGATAGGGAGATTGTTTTCAGGCTATCTGTTTGTTGAGGTCCTAAAATGTGTGATGAGAGAGGGAAATTAATTAAAATGATAACTTACATTTTCAGCATTCCTTCTCCAAATTTGTTAAAGTATCATCTCTAATTCAGGAACTTGTTATAAAAAGCAAAACAGACTCAGCAAACTTTTGGCAAACAGACATTCAAAAATGGCAAGGAGGCTCCAAAAAGAAGGGGGTGCTCTCAGAAAGTAGGATAGACCAACAAGTCTGAACAACTATCTTAAAATGGTAATCCCCTCTCCCTTCACACCCTGGCATGCCTTTAAATCTTCCCCCAAATCTGGATCATCATCTCTCTCTTAGCAATATATAATCTCAGACAAATGGGGTCTGACAGTGATCCATCATGGGCATAGGACAAATTGTGAAACAGTATTTCATAGATGCAATCAGCAAAATGTTTAGCACTATTTCATGATAGAAATTGCATAGTCAGTAAGTGAGATACCTTGAACTGTTTTCATTCAAAATTATGAATATGTTAGATGTACAACTATTTTTCCCTAGAAAGAGTTTATGTCATACTTCATGGTATCAAATAAAATCTTATATAATGCAGTGAAATTTCTCATTGCTATGTGGTGTGCAACTACTACCATTTTGCAGATATTTATATTTGTTTAGAAATAAATATGATATTGATGCATACTTGCATGTTTTATGTAAATATGTCAAGCAGTATGCACATAGTATCATACTGAAATAGCATTCCCCAAAATTTCTCAGCACATGTCATGAGTGCCTGTTTATCAAAATAAAGTGGTCAATAAGCTAGAAAGTATGATTTATTTTTATGTCTAATTATGAAACAGACAAACTATATATCTAATACTTTATGGTTTTAGAGGAGAGTTTACATAATTCTGCAAAAGTTGTATATCTATAATTATACAATGACTCCCCATTAATATTCCAAAAGTGCACGCTGATTGGCCCATTGTAAATCCCACAAAATACCAATGGAAAAAGGTCTGGTCATCTGGACTTTTTTCCATTGGTATAAAGTGCTCAAAACATTTTTTTTTAACAAATAAAAAAAAAAAAAAAAAAAAAGAAAGAAAAAAACTGAGCAACAGAGACTTTCTTTCCTCCGTTTCAAAGCATTGATGTACTGGATATGCATGTGACGCAAGCCCCATATGCATGCTCAGTACATCAAAACAAGGAAGCAGTGTACCACAACCAGCAGAAGAACAGTAATGTGCGGTTATACAAAGTCATTATTTAAGAAAAGTAAGTAATTTTTTTTCTTAAATAATGTCATTGTATAATAGCAATAACCGACTCTGTGGTTGTGGTATATTGAAATTTACCCACGGTTGACTTTATTTAATCACTTGGGCTTTGTCCTCATGATTAAACCACACCAACCATGGGTAAATCTTCAATATACCACACCATGTCATCGGTTATTGCTTAAATATTATATAGCTATAAATATTTCTGGCATTGTCACCCAAACATATTTCATATGCCCAGTCACCACAGAGATTGTGAATGGCTCCTTAGACAAATGGGATACTCAGTACCAGAAAAAAAATTAGTTATTTTCCAGAAATATTATGAATATATCCATATGCTATTAATAAGGTGTTTATCTTGTACTCCATGGAATCAAATTAAAGCATAAACAGTGCTGGGAAATCTGCACTGATATTTGTCTAACTAGCACTGCTTTGCAGATATTTACATTTATTTATTAATTAAATAAGAAAGCATGTATTCAAATCAGAATTATGCAAACATCTCCAAAATAAAGTGACATATACAACAGTTCATTGCAGTAAATTGAAGACCATGTCTACACAAACAAAATTTATGTGGATACTTGGATCTATCAGCTATGGTTAGCAATATATTAATAACTGATTGTGTAATTATAATAATACAATTTATGCATTATATAATTATTTATTAATTAAAAAAAAATCACCATTATGACTGCCAGACATATTAATTTCAACATTGTGAAGAGGAATGTATGCTGAAGAATTTTTTGTAACTTTTATTGTTTTTGAGATAGATACACATTTCTTGGCATGTTGGTTGCAAAACTACAGTCTCAGAAATTTGAATCAGGTAAAAGCTTTCCAGTCAGAAAACTGTGAAATTTCACTCAGTCTCGGCGTTAATGAGTTATGGTCAAATTACAAACACACATGCACACACACACACACACACACACACACACACACACACACACACACACACACACACACACACACGTGCATGCATATGGGTATATGGTTTTGTGTGTGTGTGTGTGTGTGTGTGTGTGTGTGTGTGTGTGTGTGTGTGTGTGTGTGTTTATAAGCAAATGTGCAGAGATGTTAAATCACTTACTGGAATGAGTGTCAAAAAGAATGTTGATAATTGCTTATTAATTTGATCATAACAATTTAATAATAAGAAAATATTCAAATTCAGTCAATCAGGCTTTCATATTCTTGTGTAACAGTCTGTCTTTACTGCATAGCAACAACAGTGGGGGGAGCAACTTGACTTCAGAAAGTGACATCAGTAAGAAGTTGCAGTTATCTACATAAGAAAGAGGTAGAAAGCAGAAAGAATAATACAAACTTCTGTAAGAAACAGAATGTTTCATATATTAATTTTAATTCAAAGTGTTAAATTATCCCATTTTCAAGTTACTGTTCTTCTGCTTGGACCTATATAGTTATTTATGATATGACTGCCGCTACTTGTTACTGCATTAAGAAACAACTACTTTAAAAAATGTAAATAGCCACATCGTACTAAATACTGTACTGTTTATGTATTTTCAGGCATCTTGGGGTGGTGGAGCTCTCATGTCTAGAAAATATCGTCATCTTCTTAAAGGCATTGAAAGGTATGATCCCTGATATCAGTTTTCACTTTCTATGCATCACCAGAAAGGGCGGATGAAGTACAGCACAATGAAACACATATTGCATGAGTCTGCAAAATCCTTACTAACAATATTTAATTATTAGTCAGCTTCATGGCACAGAGGGAGAAAGCCCTTACAGTGTCCCAGATGAACTGTGTTCAGTTAGTGGCATGAGCACTAGAGATGCTGTGGGATGGGGATTAGGGGGTGGGTGGGAGTGAGTGACTGATGTTAGCTCCTCAGTATACCACCCTGTTGAGCTCATTTCTGCATAAATGGAGAGGTGCATAGTTGGGAGACTGAGGAAGCTTGCATGCATGCATGCATGCACCTCTTGAGATCAGCAGATGTGGAGTTCACAAGGCTGCCGTAGGGACCAGCGATAGAGCACACTCTCCAACAGCAGCATGACACTGCAACAGCATCCTTCATCTCCTTACCGCCTCTGTATGGTGTTTGGATTGAGCCTGCAGAGGATAAGACAGGGCTGGTATACCTAGTGAATAAGGAGAGGAGCTAGTAGATGCTGTAAGTCAGCTGAAGGAAGGAAAAACTGCAAAGGTTTATCAGCAATATAACCTGTAAGCCTATGGGAAGGATCATTATGGAATTAATAAACAATGATATAGGTAATCCACAAACCCCTGACCCAGTCCAATCTGGTTTTGTCAAGGGCAGGTTCTTGCTACATAATCTTATTGACTTTTCTTCAAGAAGGTTGTTGAAGCAATGAATGAGGGAAAATCAGTGCACATCACGTATCTAGATATTGTTAAGGCATTCAACACAATTTCACACTCAAGTATACTTAATAAACTCTCTCAGCTAAATGTGAGTCCCTGTGTAACTGTGTGGACAGTATATTGTCTCACAAAGAGAACCCAGGAAATTAGGGTGGGTGGCTCCATGTCTTCCAAAATGCCTCTCACCAACAGTGTACCACAGGACTCTGTCCTTGCCACAGTCCTCTTTGGTATTTTCTTTGCAAAGGTTAAATCCAGTGTTACTGATTACTGTAAACTAGGTGCCATTATTAATTCTCCAGAGGATACCAACATCCTTCAAGAGGGCCTTTCCCATGCAAATAGCAGGTGTTAAAACCATAGACTAAAACTAAATGCCAAAAAAGTATAATAGTATCCTTCATCAAGTGCAACTTCCTCTGCGGTTATCACATTACAATGCACACCTGAAAATTAATCCAGTAGTTAGGGACCTCGGAACCTACATCAACAGAGCCCTGTCATTTCTTCAGCATGTATCAACTGTTGTAATAAAGTCCTTTTTCATTGCACAGATTATTAGTAAGGTTATGGAGTCCTTTTCCAGAAATGTGATCATTTCATTGTATTCAGCACTTGTTAGACTGATCATTGAATATAATGCCCCTTTTGGCAAGTTCTTGTTCAAACACTTGACACAACTTGAACTCCCACAGCGTTTTTACACCAAGAAAATCAAGGGACCAAATTATAAGAACTACAGTGATTGTCTCAAAGCCTTGCCCCTATTCTTAGTATCATGTAGGTTGCTGTGGCGTGACTTCTACTTTGCATACAGAGCCTTAACTGATCCTACCCATTAAGACATACTGCACATGAGCAAGTCCAAAAACACCCGCTCAAGAGATCTCAACTTCTGCAACATAAGTAGAACCTGTTGGACTGATAAACATGCATCAAACAGAATTCCATGTCTTTGGAAGCATTTTCCTCTCCACATTAAACAAATTATTTCTCTTAATTTATTCAGACATAGTCTGGATAAATGGATGGGAAAAACCTTGTCTCTTATGTAAATGGGTAACATGTAACTGTTCTCCTACTCTGGGTTATTCATATTTAAACTACAGCAGTTAAAAAAATGTGGGAATGTATGGCTAGGCTTCTAAAGATCCTACATGGCTGATAACCTAGTAAGAAATTATGAAACTATGAAACTATATACATATCTGTATATCCATTTATAGCTTTGTGATGCCTGTGCACTGGCCCAGTAATGAAGGAGCCTCAATCCTTACCACTAGCACCAGTGAAGGCTGTGCACTTTGGGGAGATAACAAGTACACACACAGTAAAGTACAATTTCCCTTAAGAGCACACAGAGATCACAGTCTGGGGCTGGTTTCTCCCTTTCTCTCTAGATCCCCAATATGACTCCCCACTGGCACAGCTATAGTGTCCAGATCTCTGGCTAGTGGTCAAGCTAAAACCTCCAGCACCCTCTCTGTCCAGCCAGTGCTTCGTGTCCCTGCCCATATAGCTGATACACACACACTCTTTAAGATTTGACTTATATACAAACACACCGACACACCTGCGGGAGGCTGGCACAAGTTCTCCAGCTATGCTCCCTTTCTGCCCAGACTATAAGGTAGTACCGACTGCCACCAACCACTAGTATAAGCTACTATAAGGCCCTTCCCAAAGGGTGACCAATTTCACTGCGTAATGTTACTGTTATCCAAATAGTAAGTGGGACTGAACAGCAAGACTGTTGGAGTGTCATTGACAGTATCACCAAATACATGCAAGTACTCTCTAAAAACTTAAATTATCTCTACACAAAACAGCCACAGTTGAAAGGTTTAAAAATATTTAATAATAAATAATAAAAGCACAAGACAAATCTCATCAATTCAACCCGATGCTAATCAAGAGTTCAGAAATCACAGGAACTTTAAAACAATATTGTAGGATAGTCTGACATAAATATAGAAAACAGCTAGACTAATCTGGCTAAATTCCTATCTAACTCTAATGTCCTAAATAACTTTACTTACAAGGCAAAGTGCTGGTGTGTTGTTGTCAGCTTAAGACAAAATCCAAAATGCTCAATCTTTCTCTCTGAGAAAGTCGTAAATTGATGATACCCAGTACTGCTGAGTCATTTTACATTACATCATTTTTATCAGTTCTCCTTTAGATCCCAGGCTAACAGAAACTCAAAATTTACATTTCTTTGTAAGCTGCACCTGGTCAGGGAGCCACAGCAATAATAGACACTTTTACTTGTAAAATTTAGCAATTATCTCTTCTTAATAACAATAGAAAGAATTTGCTAGCCCAGACTTCCTGTCTCCGAGCTTGAGTCAAACACAGTGGTAATTCTTTACTTTACAGCTTTCTTCCAGCAGGGTGCACTGTGGTTACATTTTTGAATGTTCAGCTTATAACACAGTTTCCTTACATTTAATTTTCTTACATTTGTAAAAACAAGCCTGTATATTATATTAATATTTACAATCATAGAAGTATCTACAAAATTCTATCTAGCTAGACTGGCAGCCTTTTCTACAGCTGCATAGCATTCATCCCTGGTTGGAGCCTACAACTGAGGTAAACCACTGGGTGCTCTTCTCTCTCTGAAGAAATCTGGCTAAGTACAGCCCCCACCCCATGGTTCAAAGCATTCACTTGCACAACAAATTCTTTGCTGAAATCTGGACTGGCTAACACAGGGGGTTCCTCCCAAAGCTGCTTTAAGCTTGTGGAATGCCTGTTCACATGCTATGTTCCACACTACCTTATATGGCTTGTTTTTCCTTGTCAGGTCTGTGAGTGGAGCAGTTATGGTACTATAACTATGGACAAACTTTCTGTAGTACCCTGCTGTCCCTAAGATTGTCCTCACCTGCTTTTTGGTAACAGGTGCAGGCCATGCCTGAATGGCTTCCACTTTGGCAGGATCTGGCCTGATTTTACCACTCCCCACTCTATGTCCCAGGTAGGAGACCTCTGCCATACCCACCTGACATTTGCTGGGCTTAATGGTCAAACCTGCCCTCTGTAGTCTGCCCAGCACCTCCCAGACATGCTGAAGGTGCTCTTGCCAGGAATGGCTGTAGATGGCAATATCATCTAGAAGGGCAAAATCTCCTGCTCCTCCTAGGATATGATCTACCAACCTCTGGAAAGTCACTGAGGCATTTTTCATCCCAAAGGGAATCTTTGTGAACTCATACGCCAAAAGGAATCACAAAAGCTGACCTCTCTCTAGCAGTCGGAGTCAAGGGCACCTGCCAGTAACCCTTGGTAAGATCAGTGATGGTAAGATACTTAGCCCCACCCAGCTGGTATAGGGCTTCATCTGTGATAGGCATGGGGTAAGCATCTGATTCTGTGTGACTATTTAATTTTCTGTAGTCCACACAGAATCTGGTGGTACCATTCTTCTTTGGCACCAACACCACTGGGGAGGCCCAGGGACTGTTGGACTCTTGAATTTCCCCTAGTTCCAACATTTCATGTATCTCCTCCCTCAGAGTCTGTTTGACTCTCTCAGGCACCATATAAGGGGCCAGCCTAATAGGTCTTTGGAGTCCTGTATCTACCTGGTGCTGCACCAGGTGGGTGCACCCTGGGTCTCCCAGTGGACATGTCCCCAAACTCCTGTAACACTGCTCAGATTTCTCAAACCTGGGTAGGAGATGGCTGCTGGGATGCTGCTACCCCATTCTACTAAAGTGTCAGTCTGAGCCTCACTGAGGAGATCAGTCACCAGATCTCCTTCAGACCCCTCCTGTGATCCACTTCAATATTCAGCACAAGGGCCTCCCTATCATAGCAAGGTTTCATCATGTTAATATGGTACAATTTACCTCCTGCCTAGCAGTTCCACCATGTAGTTAACATTGCTAACCTTCCTTATGACCTTATAGGGTCCCTCCCAAGCTGACTTCAGCTTATTGTGTCTGACAGGAATGAGAACCATTACCTGCTTCCCTACAGCATACTGTTTAGCTCTAGTAGTCCTGTCATACCAGACCTTTTTCTGTTGTTGGGCTTCTGCAAGGTTCTCCTGGGCCAAGCCCATGGGTTTCCTGAGCCTTGTCCTGAGGTTTAGGACATATGCCACAACAGACTCAGTGTGAGATTCACACTCACCTTCCCACTCATTTCAAATGAAATCTAGAATTCCTCTCACCCTATGCCCATGCAGCAACTCAAAGGGTGAAAAACTGTGGGATTCCTGGGGAACATCTCTGTAAGCAAACAACAGATGGGTCAAATATTTGTCCCACTCCCTCTTAAACTGGTCTGCAAATGCCCATAGCTTGGACTTGAAATTCGAGTTAAACCTCTGAACAAGACCATTAGTCTGGGGATGGTAGGGGTGGTCTTTAGGTGCTTCACCCCACAGTACTTACACAGACAAGCCAGCAGGACTGACATGAAATTGGCACCTCTGTCAGTCAGTATTTCTTTTGGGAAGCCTACCTTGCTGAAAATCTCTAACAAAGCATTTGTCACCTTTTCTGCCTCAATGAAGGACAAAGCCACTGCCTTAAAGTATCTTGTAGCATTATCCACTACCACTAGGATATAATTTTTCCCTGTGGAACTTGGGGTACTCAAAGGCCGTACAATATCCATAGTTACCCCCTGAAATGGGCAGGCAAAGGCATCAAAAGTGCTTTCACCTTGAGTCCTGCCTTGCCTACCATTTGGCACTGCTCACAGGTCTTGCAATACCCTTTTACATCTCTGGAAATTCCAGGACAGAAGTACTGCATAATATGTCTCTTTGTATATTTTATGCCCATATGACCTGAAAAAGGAATATCATGGTCTATGACTAGAAGTGCCAGATGGTAGGCTCTAGGCACTACCAACTGCTGTATTCTCTCACTTTCTAGCCCTCCCTCAGGGGTCCACTCTCTGTACAGTAATCCTTTGTCCCAGTATACAGATTTCCCCTTCCCTTGAAAATAAGGTGCCTCACTAGTTAGTTACCTGCCTCAGGCTTTGTAATGTAGTGTCTGAGAGCTGAGCCTGTCTCAACTCTCCCTTTGTAATCCTTCCCAGCTCTCCTTCCACAGGAAGTCATTCATCCTCTGACAGCTGTGCCTCACTGTCAGCCTGAGTACTACTACTCACTTCTGCCCTTGCAGTCACTCTGTCCAAGGGACCATCAGTACCCACAAGCAGCTGTGGCTCACCTCCATTCTCACTGCTACAGAGTAGTTCCCTCCCTAAAGTAACCACCTCACCAGTCCTGGCTGCAAGTATGCGGTCTGACTGGGTCTCCCCCAGGCTACCAGACCCACATGCTTGTCTCCAAGCCTGACTGCATGTAACTGCACAGGCACATGGTACTGCAGTTTCAAAATAATTCCCTATCAGGACATCTGCAGGGATACCCTCAAACACACCTACTTGCTGGCTTCCTTTTCCACCCTCTTCAGTCAAGGTGAACCCTAACCAAAAGGTATTTTGAATGGGGTCCCTTCTAAAGCTCTGACTGGAGTAGACTGCCCAGGCAAGTAGTGCTCCTCTGTAACTATTGCAGGCTTCACAATGGTTATGTCAGAGGCTGTGTCTCTCTTAGCAATGGCCTCTTTGCCATTCACTGCAATAGGATATAACCTCTAGTGGTAGTTTGGTACCATTGTTGTCTCAAGACAATGTACTGTTGGCATTTTGTCCTTCCCACTTATTGGCTCCCTCACCTTTTGTTCCGCAATCTGCCTCCGTGGACATCTATGTGCCACATGGCCCCACTGATTGCATTCAAAACAGTTAACCCTAGCTCCTGGATGTGTACCTGGATTAGTGGCTTTCTGTGCTACTGGCAGATTCTGTTGGGGCAGTCTTGGCTGCCCAACATGGGTTCGTTTAGACCCATGAGCAGCACTGGGTGTCCCTTTCCTGTGCAGTGATGCCCTGTTTGCTAGGTACAGCTTCTCCTTTGTCTCTAACTTATCTGAAGTAGCACATTGTCTGTCAGCTAACCAGATCCTCATGTCCTCAGGCAAAGTGATAATGGCTTGTTCTCTCACCAAGAGGTCTGCCAGCCCTTCAAAAGTGATGACCTGACATCCACTCACACACCTATGAAAATAAGTGCTTAGTTCAGCAACATATTCACACACACTTTCATCTGCCTTGCGTCTATGCTCACGAAACTTTCTTCTATAAGCTTCAGGTGTTAGCTTAAAAAATTCTAGCAAATAATTCTTAACAGCGGTATAATCAAAAAAGTCACGCTCAGATAATTTAGACAGCAGTTATAGCTTTACCATGGAGTAATGGAGTCAGGAACCATACTCAGAGCCTTTGGTCAACATCATACTGTTTACATACCCCCTCAAACATATGAGTGAAACTATCAAAATTATCCCCCTCTGTAAACTGCAGAAGAAATTTACTGACCTTTTGTGCTCTGGAGTCCGGTTACTCCCTTCCCCATTACCTCCATGGCTTTGGCGGAGTCAGCATCTGCTTTTTGTGCTGCTTCTGCTTCTCCTTCCCCTCAGCTTCCAAGCATAGCAGTTTCTCATTTTCCTCAGCCTGTAGATGTCTCAGTCTCTCTGCTAATTCTGTTTCCAAATCCCTGGCCTCAAACTCAAGTCTCTTTAGCTCCAGATGGATTTTTAAGTCCCCTGCAGAAAGGTTGAGCTGTCCATTCTCTGACTGCTGTACATCTTCATGGCCAGTCTGATCGTCCTTCTGGTTGCTATTCTTTGATGCAGCTGTGACCAAAGCTGCAATAATGTCTGCTTTCGTCAGGTTTACATGCACCAGTCTTGTAGCCTGGCACATCTCAGCCAACTGGCTCCTTTTCAGCTTACTGTACTCCTATGCTGACATGCTTGCCTGCTCTCCGTGACTAACTAAGCTAACAAAAGAAATAAAACAATTGTGATCTGAACTCTGAATATTCACTGCATAGCTGATTTACAGTACAGAAACACCTTCAGTGATCACTGTACACAAACTACAGGAATTCGTTATCCACTCCACTACAAGCCAATTAGTATGAGATGTGGATATCCCACCACTGCCAAACAATTAATATGTGATGCCCATGCACTGGCCCAGTAATCAAGGAGCCTCAATCCTCACCACTAGCACCAGTGAGGGGCATGCACATTGGAGGGATAGCAAGTACACACACAGTAAAGTACAATTTCCCTTAAGAGTGCACAGAGATCATAGTCAGTAAGGGGCTGGTTTCTCCCTTTTTCTTCAGATCCCCAATAAAACTCCCCACTGGCACAGCTATAGGGTCCAGATCTCAGCCTAGTGGTGAATCTAAAACCTCCAGAACCCACTCTGTCCAACCAGTGCTTCATGTCTCTGTCCAAGTAGATAATACACACACTTTAAGATATGATTTATATACAAACACACAGACCCTCCTGGGGAAGTCTAGCTCAGGTTCTGCAGCTATGCCCCTTTTCTGCCCAGACTATAAGGTAGTACCGGCTGCCACCAACCACTAATATCAGCTGCTATAAGGCCCTTCCTAAACGGTGACCAATTTCACTGTGTAATATTGTTGTTATCCAAATAGTAAGTGTGACTGAGCAGCAAGACTATTGGAGTGGCTTGGACAGTATCACCGAATACATGCAAGTACTCTCTAAGAGCTTAAATTATCTCTACACAAAACAGCCACAGTTGAAAGGTCTAAAATATTTAATATTAAATAATAAAAGCATAAGACAAATCTTATCAATTCAATACAGTGCTAATCAAAAGTTCAGAAATCACAGCAACTTTAAAAATATTGTAATGTGATCTGACATAAATATAGAAACCAGCTAGACTAATCTGGCTAAATTCCTATATAACTCTAAGAGAAAGTACGTCATAAATAACTTTACTTACAAGGCAAGAAGTTGGTGAGTTGTTGTCAGCTTCAGAAAAAAATCCAAAATGCTCAATCTTTCTCTCTGAGAAAGTCTTAAACTAATGATACCTAGTACTGCTGAGTCATTTCACATTACATCATTTTTATCACTCCTCCTTTAGTTCCCAAGGTAACGGAAACTCAGAATTTACATTTCTTTGTAAGCTGCACCTGGTTAGGAAGCCACAGCATTAAAAGACACTTTTATATGTAAAATCTAGCAATTATCTTTGTCTTAATAACAATAGAAAGAATTTGCTAGCCCAGACATTCGGTCTCCGAGCTTGAGATCAAACACAGTTGTAATGCTTTACTTAACTTTCTTCCAGCAGGGTGCACTGTGGTTATAACACAGTTTTCTTACATTTAGTTTTCTTACATTTGTATAAACAAGCCTGTGGATTACATTAAAATTTACAATGACATAGAATGATCTACAAAATTCTATCTAGCTAGGCTGCCAGCCTTCACAAGCTTTTCCACTACTATCACATACCTACCTTTCTTTACATGTTCTTTGCTATTACACTTTATCAGTGCTGTTATCTGTTCATATCATTAAAACCTATTTTTACTACTTTGCCTATTACTCCTAGTGTCCATACTTTTGCTCTTTCTGAGCATTTTCAGCTAAAATCTGCATTTTTGTACCTGTATCCTATTTGACATCGAATCCTGTGTCTCCTCCTTTCAAATATTTTACTTTTCCATTTCTGTTATTCTGCTACTTTTCAAGATATCTTTGTTTCTGAATCTATTGTTTATCATTGATTATTTATTTGCAGTATCAACATTATGGAATTCATTGCCATAATTGTATTTGTACTATAGACTTACTCCTACTGATATTTCCAGTTCTTTGTGAATTTATATTTTCTGTATTGCCTTTGCTATTTTGCCCAGGCTGTGACTGAAGAGGTCTCGGAACCAGCTCACATACCCAGATAAACACAAAATAAATAAATAAAATAATATACTTGTAAAAATCCACAAAATTCAATAAATTTAGGCAATCAAAATTTAGGAGGCCACAGGGAACAAGCAGGCATTTTTATTTATAAACCAAGGAGTAGTTTAGGTAAACATTTTCACTTTTAGAAAGATCATGTCTTCCTAAGAATGCATGGCTAATCTATAGATTTTAAACTGATAACACACAGATATGTACTGTATGTTAAAGAATTTGGTCGAAAGTACTTCAAACCATAAAGAAAATAAAGCTGATTATGGATAGGGTTGCTGCTGTGAAAAAATATTAAAAAAATACTATATATCAGTTTTGTTTATGTATGTCTGGCATTTCTGCAGGTAATGTTTCCAGCCACCTTTGAACACATTAAAGCCTATAGTACCTTTTTGTATACTTACAAGTAACATCCATAGCTCCTTATGACATTCAGACCTTTTTTGGATCTAGCTTCTTTAACTAAGTGACTTATCAGCTAGTAATATCAAGTATTATAAAGGGCAAGGAGTTATTTTAAAATGACACTAAGAACTTAAGGGAACCAATAGGAAGCTCAAAGCAGAGTATAGCCTTTAAATCCAAACATAACAGCAATTTTTTTCATGGATGTCAGGAAGTTAAGAACTAACACCCAACAATGTTTGGAGCTAGTCCACAATTATTTTACAATTTCTGACCCAAAGAAATAGCTAATATCCTAGCTAACAAATTCAGTGCAAATTTTACTCCAGCTATCTCACAGGTTCCACATTCCCAGCCATCTATTTTAATTACTATGGAAAAAGTTGTCTCAGACCTTTCAAAAACTAAGAATACTTCATCCACAGGCCCTGACAGTATACCAGGTTGCATTACTATCAGTGCCAAATATGACCTTTCTGAACCCCTACTTAAATTCTTTAAGCTTCTCCACTGGTTACATTCCTAAAGCCTGGAAGGCCGCTATTGTAATGTCATTAAGCAAGGATGGCCCAGCCATGGACCCTAGTAGCTATAGACCTATTGATTTCATTAGTCTTGTATGTAAAGTTAAGGAGTGCATTAGTTGAGACTTCATTAATTTGGACATTGAAAATCTTTCAAGCCTGGACCCTCATCAGTTTGGTTTTATCAAAGGAAGGTCCTGCTTCTTTAATCTCATTAATTTATTTGAAAAAGTAAATCAAGCAGTATGTATTGGTTATCTAGTACATACAGCATATCTAGACCTGGCCATGGCATTTGACACTATTCCCCATGCAAGCATTATTGATAAATTTGTAAGGCTGAATATAAATCCATATATTATGCAATGGTTGTCTGACAGAACCCATGTGGTTAGAGTAGCAGGTGCCATTTCTGAAAGCAAAACAGTTACCAGTGGTATACCACAGGACTCAGTTTTGGGCCCCTCTCCTATTTGGCATATATTGCTCAAACCTTCAGGCCAGTACTTCTGGCTTATGGTTAACTACGTTTGCAGATGACTATAAATTGTGTGTTGTTATTCAATCTTCAGCTGACTCAAAATTGCTAAAACACTGCTTATACCATGTTAACAATTTGTACATGGACAGTGGTCTCAAATTTCATGTAAAAAATGTAGCATATTTAGTTTTGATAAACAAAATGGTTTCACTTATGGCATTGGACATGCTGCAGCCCTTCAGTCAGATGGTATTGTAAGGGATCTGGGTACTCTTGTTGATGATTCCTTATCATTTGGCCATCATGTCTCTACAGTAGCTTGGAAAGCCTTTTATCTGACCAATCTAATTTCTAAAAGCATCTCCACTAGATCCATAGAAGTCTTAATCCCCATTTACTGATGTATTATCAGACTCATTATTGAATATAATATGCCTTTTGGCATGTATTTATCTAAACATATCACACAACTTCGGAGACCTCAGACAGGCATGACTAAAAAGATCAGTGGCCTCAAAAATCTTAGATATCAGGTGAGACTGTCAATCCTTTCTCTGTACTCAGTCTTTTACAAACTCCTCAGTGGAGCTCTGTTTCTAGTCTTTCATACCATGAATGATCCAGCCTTATTTGATCTCTTATTCCTTTGCAGAACTAATAGTATATCAAATACTTGGTTAAAGGAACTCAACCTACAACAGCAGCTAAATAAGACACATTGGCATGATAGATTCATATCCCAAAATATCCCTCACCTCTGGAACAAACTTCCACTACACATCAAGCAGAGTAGCACCCTTGCCAGCTTCAAGGTAAACCTAGATAACTGGATGGACACCTTCAAATTCTGTCCCAGTCTATCTTGTCTTGCATTCCATGAATGCCATTCATACCATGAATGATCCAGCCTTATTTGATCTCTTATTCCTTTGCAGAACTAATAGTATATCAAATACTTGGTTAAAGGAACTCAACCTACAACAGCAGCTAAATAAGACACATTGGCATGATAGATTCATATCCCAAAATATCCCTCACCTCTGGAACAAACTTCCACTACACATCAAGCAGAGTAGCACCCTTGCCAGCTTCAAGGTAAACCTAGATAACTGGATGGACACCTTCAAATTCTGTCCCAGTCTATCTTGTCTTGCATTCCATGAACTAGAGGGAAATTCTGAATAGGGCTTTTTTTGTTGGCTATCCTTGAAATGGTCTGCAGACAAATTGCCTAGTACTTACTTATAAATTTATGATGTCCTACAGTAGAGAAGTTAATCACTGTTTGCCACTTATTATTCATATTTTCATATTCATGTTTATGTTTTCATAACTGAGACACCATTTTGCTATTGGGGGTATGGTGTGATATGCCATGTTGGGATATAGGAAGAATCTTTGTCAGTGTCAATTTATATCACACTATACTGGATATATTGCTAGCTGTTTGTAATTATGAAAGTAAGCAATATTTCCACATTGTACTTAATACTTAAAAACCCAAGTGACTTATAAGCTATTGCATAACATCATGTGAAAACCTAGATGTTGTTGAAGAAAACCGTCACTAATATTTGCACTGCAAAATACACATCTTGGGAGGCATACAGTATTATTTATATTGTTAATTGTACAATTTAGCAAGTTTTCATATCTCTGTAAATATCGCAATAAACATGCACTCAGAGAGGAATTTCTTGTTGTCATGGGAAAGCTTATGTCTAGTTAACAAAAGTGCTCTAACAATATATTTCTAGGTTGCACAGCTTCCAAAGTATGATAATTGTTTATGAAAGTTTAACAAAAAATATAATTCTGGATTTGTGTGCATTATAATCTACTATAGTATTTATGGAAAGATTATGAATGTGCTTTTATCACTCTAAAGAATACTTCTCACTGATAACCCTGCTATTTGTACAGTTTTAATAGCTTTATTGTTCACAAAATATTTACATTTGTTTATGTTATACTTTTTAAGTTGATTACTTTTTCAGAAAATTCTGTAAAATGCAAGGATATGTATAGAGTGGTAGAGATGTGACATTCTAAACCACATAGGTGTTAATGAGTGTCTAGTTACACTAAAGTGTCCATATATATATAAGTACACACACTCTGTCATACACATATAGACAGATGCAGACAGACACACTGCACATATGCATCATTTACCCTTCTGAGCCAGGTTGTGACTGAAAATTAATGGAAATGAATACATCACTTCCCCAGCAAATAAGGGATAAAATAAATAATATTGCTTTTAATTTCTTTGAATGGTAGTTAAGCACAGGTAAGTTTTGATTATGAATAAGCTCTTTTCATTTTGCTTAGTAATTGTATGCTAATAACCCTGTAACATTAGTTAATACTTTACACCGTTTATATTTGGATTTGGAAGTATTCAGGTAATACATTTTGAGATAATAGCTGATTCTTTTTATAAGGTATATAGAGTTTACAGCAGAAAACTGCATGCTCAGGTGGAAGCCCCCAAGCCTATACCATTGGCTCAGTCTGCCTGCCATAATTCATAACCTTATAGTATGCATCACAATGTTAAATTCATGGATGAAGATGTAAACATAACTTGTCTATTCAGAGAAACAAAAGATGTTATGTGATCCTATCTCGCCTACACTCTGACTGATGGGGTTCGGAGCCGATCCCTCGGCTCTGACTCGGCACGCTTATGCTATAGAGCGAGGCCTCTAATTGGCTGAGTTATCTTTATCCCAGGATGCACCACCACTAATCCCCCAGATCTCGTTTGCCGCTATCAAGCATAGACGTGGTCTCAACATTGGCTGGGCTAAGTACTAGTTTTTAGGCTTTTTTCCTGTCACAAATTTCCTTTCTTTGAACCCAAAAGCTGTTTTAACAGCTATTGTTGATATATTAGTGTGTTTGGTGTAGTTGTGTGACTGAATTCAAAAAATTTTTAGTCAGGGAAGGTTTCCCGTTTCAGTTAGAGGGGCCTTCACCTGTTACATTACTGTTACATTACTGTTTCTGTAATTTCTTGGGTCAAGTACCCGTTTAAGTTAGAGGGTCTTGACTCCCTCTCTCTATCTTTTACTCTTTTGGTCAGTTAACTGTTAGTGTAAAAAAAAAAAAAAAAAAGAAATTTTTGTTAAAGTTGTATTGGACTGTCTTAACTGAAGTTTAGTGTTATAGTGTTCACTTTTATTGGTTCTTTGGCGAGGCAGTTATGTCGAAAGAACACAAACCCTCCAGGTTTAAGAAATGCACGAGGTGTGGTTTTAAAATGTCCATAACGGACGACCACGCCTCGTGCGTCTATTGCTTAGGTGCTAAGCATTTGCAAGAGTCGTGTAGTGTGTGCCACGCGTTCTCTTCGAGAGTCCTCCAGGAGAGGAAAAACAAATTAATCCTCAAGGGATTAATCAAGCCTTCCTTTGAGGAGGCTTTATCTTCCTCTCCGTCTCCTTCTAAAAAGAGGAAAGCGTTGGCTCCGACCAGTCATTCGGAACCGACTGCTAAGAAAACTAAGCAGACTTCTCCATCGGCTCCACGGACTTCGGAGCCGAGGTCGGAACGGTCTGCCTCGATGCCTCCAGCCTCGACCCCTCTGGTTTCGGAGCCGAGGTCTGGGGCATCGAGAGGTGGGTCACCCTCATCGGCTCCACTGATATTGGAGCCGATAAGGGTTATCGGCTCAGACTCTTCCCCCTCGGAGCCGAAGTCCTTATCGGTACCGAGGGAAATTTCCTTGAAACCTTCCTCGGAGCCGATAATTGTTGAGTCGTTTCGGAGCCGGTCCCTGAGCCCTTCGGAGCCGATGGAGAAATCGGTTCGGGCCCGATCGGTATCCTCGAGATCATCCAAGATGTCTGATTCGGACATCGACAGGGTGCTCCTTCGACTCTTCCAGTCTCCGGTGTTCCAAAAGATGGTTTCAGCTCCAGCCCATTTGGCT
The DNA here is from genome assembly GCF_019279795.1 of Protopterus annectens. NCBI lineage: Eukaryota > Metazoa > Chordata > Ceratodontiformes > Protopteridae > Protopterus > Protopterus annectens. The sequence continues at coordinate 132,600,958 of NC_056732.1, read as the reverse complement.
TCGGAGCCGATGGTCCACTCCCCTACTGTTTTTCCTCCTCCGACAGCTTCGGCACCGTTGGAGCCAGTGCTGGTGGAACCTGTGGAGGTGTTAGGGTCGGGCCAGACCCTTGCTCCAACTCTGGCTCTTGGGTCGGAGTTCAGTACACGGACTTCTTCCTTCGGCCCTGGGGGGGAGGCTTCGGGATTGATGCTTTCGGTCCCAAGTCTCCCTCTCGGTGCGTCGGCGGCGGGAGTACCATCCACTGTCGTGGCCACGGAGGTGGGGACCCTCCCAGGATTCTGGTGGTCCCGCCTTCAGGGCTATGAGGAGTGCTTTAGCCAAATTTTCCTTGGCTACCTCCACAGTTTCTCCAGCTCCTTCCCTACATTTGGAGACTGGGTCATTGGCAGTCCCCCTGTCTTTAGACAGTGTAGCCCCTGGGCCTCAGGTTACCCCCGCTGGGGTTTCTCCCCCTCCTGGAGGTCCTTCTGAAGCCTCTTTGGAAGAACCTCCCAGGAAGAGATCATGCAAGAGGAAGCATGTTGACTCCCCTGATGAGTCTCTGACATCTGACACTGATCTCGATGATGCAGAAGGGTCCCCCAAGTCGTCCTCGGATGATGTCTCCTTTGCAGACATCCTGGAAGCCCTAAAACAACGAGGTGGCTGGCAGTCCAAACCTCCCTCTGCTGATGAGTCGGTGTTCCTGAAGGCCTTCGGGGCTCAGCCCTCCGCCTCCTGGGTGTCTCCGCCCTTCGACGAGCTCTTGGATTTGATCTGTCGAAGGGCGTGGGAACACCCAGACTCTGTGGAACCGGTGCCCGCTTGTCCGAACAAATTTCTCTCGGTGACCCCGGATAGAGAGTTCCTTACTAAAGGTGTGGCTGTAGATGCTATGGTGGTGGCATCTGCTACCCAGCAAGATGTAGCAGAGGCTTCTATGTCCGTCCATCCTCCTAATAAGGAGTCTAGGAGCATGGATCAGTACGGAAAGTGCACCCTTAGTTCAGCGGCCTTTACACTGAGGTCCTTGAACTACCTGATGCACTTTACGAGATTTCAGAGGGATCTGATTAAGGAGCTATCCGATACCCTCTTGGGTAACCTGCCTGAGGAGCTGGCCCAGACGGTTGGCTCTCAGCTGGCTACAATGTCATCCATTTCGAACTCGTCCATGAGGCTCATTTCGTATGCGGCCGAAGGGGCGAGTAGAGTGGCGGGTACAGGCATTGCTCTACGGAGACAAGCCTGGCTCCGCCTGTGTCATTTCGCGGAGGCCTTTAAGTCTTCATTTGCTGACGCCCCCTTTGATGGGTCCTCCCTGTTTGGACCCAAGGTAAAAGACACACTAACCCGCTGTGAACAGGAAGGTAAGACTCTGACTGCCGTAGGGGCATGATTTTCCACTCCCTTTCGGCCTTATCCCAAGGCTAAAAGAGGAGGGAAAATGTAGTTCTGTAGATCTCAGAAGCCTTACCCCTCTCAGCAGGAAGGTTCCCCCTCCAGAGGCAGAGGAAGGGGAAATTCATCCGGAAGACGCCGTCCCAGAGGCGGCAGAAGCCCTCGCAACACTGGAGACCGCGAGTCCTTTCGTGGCTCTTCAGCTTTTCATAGTCCCTGAGGGATTGCCCGGCTGTGCTGCTCCGGAGCCAGTCGGTGGTCATTTCTCGAAGCACCTGAAGGCCTGGGAAGGGATCACTCAGAACCGATGGGTGCTTCGGATTATCGCCGGAGGTTACTCCATCCCATTCTCTCACCCCCCCTCCTCAGTCCAAAAAAATCCCAGACCCGCCACCCAGTCAACGGGATACAGCAGCCTCAGAAATTTCAAAGCTGCTGCAAAAAGGAGTCATCCAACCGGTCCCCGCAGACCAGATCGGATTAGGGACTTACTCAAGATTCTTTTTGGTGCCAAAAAAGACCGGGGACTTGAGGCCCATCTTGGACCTAAGCATCCTAAACCATTCAGTCAGAAAGTCCAAGTTCCGAATGGTCACTTTACAAACCATTCTCCCATTGTTGGAGAAGGGCGTTTGGATGTGCTCCATAGATCTCAAGGACGCGTATTATCATATCAGGATACATCAAAAGTCCAGGAGATATCTACGCTTCAGCCTAGGAGGCAGTCATTTTCAGTTCCGTGCGCTGCCCTTTGGTCTCACCACAGCCCCCAGGGTGTTCACCAAGTGCTTGGCAGTAGTGACTGCTCAACTGAGAAGTCTAGGATTCCAGGTGTTTCCGTACCTAGACGACTGGCTCCTAACTGCCACCTCCAAGCATCTACTTCTGCGGAGCCTACAAGCCACTATATCACTGGGCAATTCCCTTGGAATCACCTTCAATTGGCCAAAGTCTGTGCTGCGGCCATCTCAAAGAATAAGATTCATAGGGGTAGAGATAGACTCAAACCAGATGCGGGTCTATCTACCTACAGACAGAATTCAAACCATACAAAATCAAGTTTGAGCCTTACTCCCCAGGTCCAAAGCCCCAGCCAGAATGGTCCTGCAGCTATTGGGATCCATGTCTGCCACGGTTCTTCTAGTCCCCTTGGCAAGGTTGCACATGAGAATCCTCCAGTGGCTTCTTTCAACTCAGTGGTCCTTTCAGGAACTCCCTCTCAATCACCTCATATGGATCACGGAATCTTGCAAACGGGACCTTCGCTGGTGGCTAGTGCCCTCCAATTTGTATCAGGGACGACCCTTTGTTCTTCCTCCTCCAGCGGCCACTTTGACCACGGACGCCTCCCAGATGGGGTGGGGGGGGGGGCATTCCCTGAGCAGGTCAGTCCAAGGCAAATGGCACCCGGAAGAGACTCCTCTTCATATCAACATCCTAGAAATGAGGGCAGTACTCCTGTCCCTTCAAGCCCTTCACGATTATCTCCCTCAGGGCATAATCGCTGTTCACTCAGACAACATGTCAGTTGTCTGGTACCTGAACAAACAGGGAGGGACCAGATCCTATCCTCTTTGCAGAGAAGCCATGAGAGTTTGGGAATGGGCAGTCTCGACCAAACGCTTCCTAGTGGCTACTCACATACCTGGCAAGTCCAATGTCATAGCCGACAGATTGAGCAGAACCATCCTCTCTCCTCACGAATGGTCTCTGAATATGACAGTTGCAAGTCAGATTTTCAGCGAATGGGGAGTTCCGTGTTGCGACCTCTTCGCGACTCCTCTGAATGCCAAGTGCAAAGAATTTTTCTCCCTAACCCCGGCTCCGGGGAAGAGCCCCATGGACGCATTAGTCCATCCTTGGCCCACCGGCTTGCTTTATGCCTTACCTCCAGTTCCTCTCCTCCCCAGGGTGATTCAAAAGGCATCTCTCTTAGGGAGCAAGATGATCTTAATTGCTCCTTACTGGCCTCGTCAAGTGTGGTTCCCCTATCTTCGGAAACATACTCTGGAAGGTCCATGGTTCCTGGACCAGGTCCCAGACCTACTGATTCATCAGTCGGGAATATTCCACCAGTCCCTACACACCTTAAAATTGACGGCCTGGCTCCTCCTCTTCCGACGATAGTCAGGAGTCATACACTGGATCCAGATGTTGTGCACATATTATCTTCAGCCCACAAGTCTGCTACAAAGAAACTGTATTCTAGCAAATGGAAAAGGTTTGCTATTTGGGCTCAACTCCGGGGCCTGGACCTCATTTCTACTTCTGTGGCAGAAGTACTAAAATTTCTGACCTCTCTTTTCAATCAAGGCTCTTCAGTTTCTACCATCAAAGTACAATTGGCAGCAATTTCTAATTTTCATGAATCCATAGACCCACCTTTAATGAGCAACAGATTGTGTAAGACCTTCTTGAAAGGTGCTGCTCTATTAAGACCTCTGATTTCTCATCCTGCACCTCCATGGGATCTCGATATAGTGTTGCGTGCCTTGACTTCTTTCCCCTTTGAACCGGCAGCTACATGTGATCTAAAGTTTCTATCATGGAAGACAGCCTTTCTAGTGGCGATTACTTCAGCCAGAAGGGTTTCAGAGCTTCAAGCTTTGTCAGTGAAACCCCCGTACTTGGTTTTTCATACAGACAGAGTATCCCTCAGACCAAATCCTTCTTTTGTTCCTAAAGTTTGTTCTACTTTATGCTTACAACAATAGTTAGAGTTTCCAGTTTTTTTCCCAAAATACTCTAACAAAGCGGAGTTTATATTCCACACACTAGATGTCCACAGACAGTTACATTTTTATTTAGATAGGACCAAACAAACAAGGAAAACAGATCAGTTGTTTGTATCCTTTGCAGAAAACAAATTGGGCAACGCTGTCACAAAGGTCACTATTGCCAAATGGATCAGGGACTGTATTACTCAAGCTTATATTTATTCTAACAAAGAGCTTACCACCTCTGTCAAGGCTCATTCTACAAGGGCTATGGCTACTTTGGTAGCATTTCATTCTAAGCTTGCTATTGGTGACATTTGTGCTGCGGCTACATGGTCTTCCCTGCACACCTTCATTTCCCACTACAAATTAGATGTGGCATCTAGAGGACGAGCTTCATTTGGTTCCACAGTGCTCAGGAGTGTTTTCCAATGAGCCACCCGGGATTTAGGTGCTAGGGACGCTGTCCCATCAGTCAGAATGTAGGCGAGATAGGATCACATAACATCTTTTAGTTATGTACTCACCATAACTGCAGATGTTTGGGATCCATCTCGCCTACATTCCTAATAACCCACCCTCCTTCCCCCTTCCTTGGAGATCAGAGGATATCAGAAGGTCCGAATCCTGTTGTTTCATCTTGAAACATCTAACAATGTTATATAAACAAGTTGTGCATGTGTGCATGAATGCGGACAAACAAGATCTGGAGGATTAGTGGTGGTGCATCCTGGGATAAAGATAGCTCAGCCAATTAGAGGCCTCGCTCTATAGCATAAGCGTGCCGAGTCGGAGCCGAGGGATCGGCTCCGAACCCCATCAGTCAGAATGTAGGCGAGATGGATCCCAAACATCTGAAGTTATGGTGAGTACATAACTAAAAGATCTGTTGTTAGAGCTGGTTTTAGGTACCAGCAAATGCTGTGGTCTCCACCCAACTCCACAGTTTAGCTTACAGTGATACTTTTGCAAACACCTGTCAGATCAATAGATGTATATGCAGCAGACTTATGCAGCTAGAAGTCAGGCAGGTAATAGTGCCTCTAAATGAGATTAAGAATCCTAGTAACTATCACTATGTCTGCTCCAGGTCCACTACAGGTGTCTGAGTCTCAGGCACTAGAAGACCACTCTACTGTTTTAGTTCTGCCATGGACCCTACTAACCCTGATGATCCTGCTGGAATCTTATTAATTTCATTATATGCTGGACCTCTTGATTCTGTTAAATAAAATAGGGCCTTCTGACTTTTTTATTCCTTCTATGAGTCCCCCCATCTAACTTTGTTAGTATCTTCTGACTGTTTCTGTTAGGACACTTGCTATTTATTTCTTCCTAGTAATGGTTTGATTTTGTTAATCATATGTGTACCACTTCTTGAAGCTTGATTTTGTTAATCCTTTTGGACTCCACAAATCTAGCAGTCTTGTTACTCTTATTTCCTTTAATCATGGTGGGGTTGTGTAATTTTGTAACTGGAGTTATTGTCTTTAATCCTGCAGTACTTAAGCCGATTCTAATAATTCTAACATGATGCCTATGACTCTATTAATTCTGCTGGGCCCCCTGAATTTTAATTATGGAACTGGTTCTCTAAAACTGTAAAGATAATGTTGTTTCTCAGTGATGTATTTGATTTGGAAACTTTCTAGTAAATCCTTTTCATCAAAATAAGTGTCTTTGGTAATGAAAAAATGCCTAACTTTCTTGCCTAGTCAGAAAAATTTAAAAAATACATTTATTCATGCCTTATGTTATCTAAGTGTATAAGAAAATGAATGATATTTAACTGTTGTGGTGTATCTGTTTGTCTTACACTGTGTCATCCTAGGACTTTTTCATTAAACCAACATGTTTTTATTATAAATGTATACTATATATGTATGTGTAAAAGATAAAAAAAAGTTCAACAAACCATATGCCTGACATAGAAAAACAAAAATATGACTTATACATAATACAACCTATATTCTGACTGCCCACACCAAAAATACTACTGATACAGATTGTCTGTGTCCCTTATAGGGCCAGGTACAACCTCTGAAAAAGTAGGAATGTAGAATGTTGCCATATTTCTGTGCGCCTGTTTTTAGGACCTAGAACTGAGTTGGTGTGATTCACTGATAGACAGCTAGCTAGATAGATATATATAGGTTTTGCTACAGGCACTTGAATCCCATGTGCTCAGAAATCAAATCTCAAAGCCAAGGACTCAAGTGCCTTGTAGCAAATATGAGTTTGGACCAACAGCTGTGGGAACAGCACAGCTCATGCTCAAAGAAAAGTATGTGTTTGGGGCAAGCAGCTGTGGGGATGGAACAGGAGGGGTGTTTAGGATTAGGGAGCAAAACAGAGGTTTTAGGGTTAGGGAAGGAGTTATAGGCTAAGGGAGTGGGAATAAAGTTTTAAGGTTAGGGAACAATCATGGAATTTAGGTTTATGGAAGATGGTTGGAGTGTTAGGCAGTAATCAGTGACTTTAGAGTTAAGGGTGTGTGGAGATTTAGGGTAAGGGACCGAGAAGTTGGCTGGGGTACTCTTTGGGAGTATTTGGTTTAGGGTTTAGGTGCTGGTTGAGCTATGTAGTATATAGAAAAGGGTGTTGGAAGGTTTATCTAGAAATAGAAAATCAGGCTAGTGGGAGAGTACCTTCCTTTTCTAGCATGTGTCAGTGAGCAGGTATACAATAAGCTATTAGCATGTGAATACCTGTGGTTGACCCATATATGTAAATATGTGTTTGTGTTGTTAGTTAGTTTGTGTGTGTGTGTGTGTGTGTGTGTGTGTGTGTGTGTGTGTGTGTGTGTGTGTGTGTGTGTGTGTGTGTGTTAAAAGCCTGTTCAAGCAAGGAGTATTAATCAGTACAAAAAGATCCACTGAGTTAAAAAAAAAAAATCATGTAAACTTAACTAAGTCTGCAGTGTCCTCAGTCATACAGCTTGGAATTCTTGATGTGAACAATTTATTGAACAGGACAGGAAACTGTTTATATTTTGCGGTCATGTCTTTGTCTTACTCAACATTATAATATAGTGCAGAATCACAGAGACATTTGCAGCATTCATAAAACTTGTACCTTGGCTGTGCACACTTAAGCTTAACGTATGGTCAGTCCTGAATTTGATGAAGGGCATGTGGTAAGTTATTTTTTTTTAATTTTCACATTTAAATGTACTTTAAAGAGCTGTATAAGAAACTGTTACTAACAAATGGATTTCATCTTTGGTAATTGTGTATTGCTTGCTTCAGCTGTAGTAGTACTTCTCAGTTACCACATCTGTGAGATAGAAAAATGACAGTTAGCTAGTATAGCAGCATTACAGTGCTTTTGTATGGAAATTTAACTATTCACTCACATTCCTGCTACTTTACTCCACAATTGCTACACATCAGAGTATGGGATGAATACTTTCAGGTACTTCAGGCATATCTTTCCATTCACATTTGCAGTTCATTTTAGTTATGACCATAAAAAGTTTAAAAAGCACACAGTTTCTGTACTCTTAGTGCTTGAATCCAGAGAAGATTTCATTTTTATGAAAAATATCTTTAAATTGTGATGGCAATATTTGGGATTTTAATTTCTGCAAACATGTATTAAGCTTAGTAGAATCTTCACCAGTTAGAATACCTATTGAAATTTAATAGTTTACTTTTAAGACAGAAAACTGCTGTATTCCAGTTAAGAAAACCACTGCCTGAACTGTTTCCATCGTGATGGTCTTCTTAAAATCTTGAGTTTTACTTTTGATGTAATGTCAGTTTAATGCAGGTATATTTTGGGCATGTACTGCATTCCTCATGCTAAAAAGAAGTCATTTACCCTTTCATAATGGAAAATATAATGCCTCTTTGTGCCTTGGCATATTCTTATGCCTTATAGGACTAGTAGTACTGATTGATAAAGTTTACATCTCAAAAATAGTATATTTTCTAGGAAAATATAGTGCACAATATACCTGGACATTACTTTATAAATTTTGCTTGGGTTATGTTTTTACATATAGAGTGAAAGAAACAGCTACATGCTAAGTCTGAGTTCCAGTTTACATTTCATAGTGGCATTTGTTTGTGTGAACATTTTAGTGATGGAAAACATCACTTTTATGAGCAAAGAAAAGGTGGTTTTAGGTTTTATATTATGAATGTGCAATATATTTATGATATTTTATAGTATGAATTTGCCTCTGTGAAGAAAATACAACAAGGGTGGCAAGGACAGCACAATGGCACAGTGGGTAACATTGTCATCTCACAGCAAGAGGTTCTCTGGTTCAATTCTTGGCTGGAGTGCCTTCTGTTCAGAGTCTGCATCTCCTCCCTGTGTTTGCATGTGTTTCTTCTGTGTGCTCCGGTTTCCTCTCACATTCCAAAGACAAGCAGTAGGTGGATTGCACACTCTAAATTGGCCATAGGTGTGAGTATGCATGAGAGTGTTTAGTATGGAAGAACAGCTGCAGCAAGGCTAGCCACCTAGCAGTGTCAACTTTGGCTGTAGTTGATTGCAATTGATGAAGTCACACCCTAACCCCATGTGCAAAAATGGGAAGAGGGGTTGTGTATGGATGGATGGATGGATGAAGAAAATGAGAAATGTAAACCTATTGCAAGTTGAATGTAAAGATATTTGCAGGAGGAATGCTATAAAGTTATAATAATAAAGTAATAACTTGAAAGCCACAGCACACAATTTTAACAGAGTAACACACTGAAAACAAAACATTGCTTATGTCCTCATACCTCTGAATGTCCAGATTTTTGATTCATATTTTTGGTCTGTTTCTCATAAAATTGTGGTTTTCTGGCAAATTATTGACGGTTAAAGTAAAAAATAATAACAAACATTTGAGTTTCAGACTTCATACCCTTTAGAAAATTCATGCTAATGCAAAACCTGTCATTCTATCAACTTTCTAAGTTTGTAAGAGCAATATTTAAAAAGTGTCCCTATTTTGGGGCCTTTGTTCCCCATTATTTATGGCTTTGTCCAGATATCCTGCTCTAAGAGGTTGAGAAGTATGGTCCTTGCTTTCTTTACATTATTCCACAAACACTAATTTCAGCTTCTTTCACACAGAGACTTTCCCAGTAGAATTTGATTGCACCAAAAGGATACACCTTTTAGTAAAAATCATGTAAATTCTCCATAAATAAAATATGTGATTATTATTTCTTCACTTAGAGACTCACCTGTCCACACATAGACATGCACACATTTTCATGCTGCCTATGACAAGCTGTATAAATGACAGATTGATTGTGACTAAGTGACATCAGTGACCATTTACTTTCATACACAGGTTACCCCACCCAAATAGTAACTTTCTCACTGCGTTAACTACTGGTGTCTAACTTGATCAGAGTGAAATAAATAATCAACACAGTAATTCATTTCAACTGGTTGATCTCAGAAGCATGCCCTGTCCCTCTAAGACAGACCATATTAATGACCATTTAACAGATATCAAAAATTTGCCCTTTGTTTTTATGAATATTCCTCTACCTTCTACCTCAAAATAACCACGTTGTTTCTGTTTATGTCACAGATGTTTAACTGTAATTGAAGTGCACAAAATAGTAGCTATAGTAATGTATATCTACTTATTTTTCTCACAGAGGCATTGCCATTCCTGACAAATTATAGCAAAGTTCATTTAACAGGGATCAATTCTTTTCCATTTCCTTTAAGAAAGATTCAAACTCTCCACTTACCATCCTGAAACTAACAACAAGCTTGCTGTGTATCTTATATTTTGATTATTTTACATTTGTTTACCTGCAGTGAGCAGAACTGAATGCTGATTATTGAACCATCACAACCACTGCAATATACAGTAAAACATTAAATGGATCATTCTTTAGGGCAATGTGTACTGCACACTGGCCACATATTTTTCTTGTCCCCTGACAGCAGACCTGTAGGTAGGCCTTCTGGTTCCCTGCGTATTTCCCCAAAGGGATGACCCTCTAAACTCAAAGCTGAACATTGAAGACTAAACAAACAAACAAACAAACAAAGAAAATAACTCTTGCCGCTTGATACAAATGTACTAAGGTAACCCACAATTTGCCAAGTTAAATCACCATGCACTGAATGCTTCAGCACTTCCTCCATGACCATAGATGTAGTGTCTGTATTCATCCCTTCAGCTTCATAAAGCAATGATGGTACTATACTGCCACACCACTTGCACCTGTCAATCGTGCCCCTAACAGGTTGCACCCAGGTATTCCCTTTGCCCCATGTTAGTTTCCTTTCTGCATACTTGTATAATTGTCTCAATAAAGAGCTTAAAAAAAACTTCCCTGCAAATTAGAGTTTCTTCCTCTTCAGCAGTATCTAGTGAAATGACTGGAGATCATGTGAGTCATACAGTTATCAATGGACTGCTGAGAGCAGCTGGTGTCAGTACCTATATCACATAGTAACAAACTATAGGTTGGCCAGTCATGGACTTTACTATATAAAATACAGGTAGAGAGGGAGATAGCATGCTAATAAGGGACTTAATATCTCACTTTCAGGTGAGAACTTCATTAATTTCTGGGTACTTTAAGGTAATTATTTCATTACTTTTATTGTGTTAACAAAAGTGCTCTGAGAGTGCAGATTTATTTTATTTTAAAATAATAGTTATATATTTTTAAATGAAAAAAAAATGGAAAACTGAGTTATCTCTACACATGCATTTCTGGCCATTGTCCCTGGCAAGGACATAACAGAGCATGTGATGCTAAGGGGTAAATATATTATTTAGGCTGTCTTGTGCATTAAGGCATGCATTTATTATGGTACTTGAACTTCTTTCAGGGTCAGTATTTTACTTTAGTTCCAGATCTGTGTGGAGTACATAGTATAATAATAAATGTCTGATGTATTCCTTCTCATAAAATAATACTACATAGAGTGTGCACAAACTTTAGAGTACATGTAGCTTCTTAATCATGCAGGTCTTTAGTTCTAGAACAAAAATAAATAAAAAAAAATCATAATGATTTATCAACTGCGAAAAGTGATATTGTTTGAGATTGTATTTCTAATTTGAAATTGTACAACCTCAGACTAAGTATATTTGGAGATTAGTGGTGTAATTAGGGTATACAGAGGTCTATAAACTCCCACAAAAATATTTCTTTACAGGTATTAATTTAATGTATTTTAGCAGCCTGTATTTAGCTACTGACAGTTGTTGACAGTTGTAATTTGTGATGTATAGTGATTGCTAAACTGGGTTTCAACAGAAGGTGATCTTATCAAATTTTATGATTCAAAATTGTTTCCAAATGTTTATACTATACATATGTTCATATGGGCCCCCTTCAGAACATCTAAAACCCATAACATCGAATTTCATAACATCAAAAATGTGCATCAGAACATCAAACACTATAAATCACAAGAAAATAACATCCCCTCCACATATAACGACACCAAACTACCAAACACACTTTTTACTATGTTTCTGCAGGGGGGCAAGTCCCCCTGCACAACCCCCGGAAATTAAATATACCAACTCCAAGATTGCACTACAGTGGGGAAAAGTTAATTTCCTAACCCCACTGTGTCAAGCCCCCCTGCAGAAACGTAGTTAAAAAGTTTATTTGGTAGTTTGGTGCCATTATATGTGGAGGGGGTGTTATTTTCATGTGATTTATAGTGTTAGATGTTATGAAATTCGATGTTATGGGTTTTAGATGTTCTGGTCTCAATGTTATGAAATTAGATGTTATGGGTTTTAAATGTTTTGAAGGGGACCCATTCAAATATATGTATATATATTTGTATATGTAGAGAGAGATGGAGATACATGAGCGAACACACACACACATACCTTTCAATTGTCTGGAATTTTGTAGAAGTTTCAGGTCTTTGCCTCATATTACTGGGCTATTCCTCATAAAACTGTGTGCTTTTCTGGCAAATCAGTGGGGACTAAGGTCACTAAATAATGGCACCCCTTTGAGGTTCAGACTTCATATCTTTTAAAAAATGTATGCTGAGGAAAATATTTTAGCAGCTTTGTAAGTTTATAAGACTAATATTTAAAAGCTATCCCTGATTTTTGGTCTTTGTCTCCCAATTATTTTTGGTGTTGTCCAAAATTCTTGCTCGAAAAGGTTAAGAAGAATGCCACACACATTTCTATCTTTGTAAATTTAAACCCAAGTTTTACACAGCAAGCAGAGAAATGGTTAAAAAAGTCACAATTTAAGTAAAGGAAGTGCTAGCCAATTGCATGTGGTAAAAGGAGAAACTGAAACTTTAATAACTTTAGTAATGGTGGTGAGTTGAGTATATCCAAAGTGAGGCATGGAAGTGAAATATTTTAGATAAATCAGTGAAAATAACAATGTTCAGCTTCTTATCCTGCTGCCACTTGCATTCTGAATGGTCCATGTACTTGAGAACAAGGAAGAGTGCTCTGAAAATGTTTGTTTGGGTAACAATTGAATAAGTATCAGAAACAGTTTCCATTACATAGACTCTTTAAAGAAGAATAAATATGGACAGAAAAAATGAGCTGGAGTAAACAGTATATGATTAAGTGGGAGACTAAAAGAATTTGAGTGACAGAATGACTGTAAAGAAACTAGTTGGTATGGAAAATTGATGTTGATTCTCTAACCTGAGAATGTTTGAAGTGTTGAAAGACAGAGAAGGCAAGAACTTGGTTCATCTGTCCCAGAACTGGCTCACTGAATTAGTAATTGGTACAAAGATCCAAATATTGAAAGGACCCATTTGCAAAGAGTGCACTGGTCTCTAGCAGTTAAGGCAGCACTTACAAGGTAGTTATCCTCAATAATAGTGAGTTATAGATCCCGTGAGCAAATAGAAGACATCCTAAAAATCACCTGATTGGTAGCCCTGCAATGTCATAAAGAAGCCAATAATTCCATTGGGCATTAACTAATCACATTTTGAGAGACAGCAAAGAAGGAGGCTTTGATGACGTCTTCTGCACTATCAAAACAGTAAGATGTTCTTCATATTGACCAATGCTGCAGTAGCCTAAGCTATGTGGGTTATATCGTGCTATGGATATAACAACTAACAGGCTTCCAAAGCTTCAGGGCACCTGCCACACACTTAAACTGTTAGTCAGCTCAAGCTGAGCTGTCAGGTTTAAGTGTCAAGTCCTCCAGAGTGCTGCTTTTTGTCTTTTGAGGATTGAAAGTCAGCTAATGTTGCTTCATTGCTGGCAGATAAGTTCCCTTCAAGGAAAAGATTTTCCACTTTATATTTTATAACAAAAATTGTACTTTTTCTATAAAATAATAATTTTAAAGGTAGAAAAAAGTATTATTAATGACTTTCATATGACTTGTTTTTAAAAAGGAACATTACTTATTTTCTTTTGTGGTTAAAAAGTCATTAAAACTATTTTAAAATTACTTTTCTGAGGTAAAAGTTGTGGCATTTTAGTTTTGGGAGCTGGGGTAAGTGTTTAAAGTGCTTCTTGCTGTGTTTTGGTTTAGAAATGTACTTTTTTACTACTTACCTGTTTTAGCAACTACTGCAGCAAGGCTTCCGCAGGAATCAGGCATCTCTTTCAACTTAACACTAGAACAACCTACCATATCTTCAATTCATCCTTCTTACAACCAGAAAAAAAAGAAAATTACTAAACAGCCCTTGCCATAACTGCAGGTTACTAAAGTGCTTATAGCATAGATGGGTGACTCTGCTGTGGCCATTTCTGGTTCTTTAGACCATTTATTTTGTTCCTGATGTAGTCCCTACAGCCACCATGGATCTGTTTTTAGACATGTCCTCTGTGGCTGTTGGAGTGCCCTTGGTGGGCAAGGTAGAGCCACTTTTGTCAGTCTTGGGAGAAGGGGCACAGAATACCACTGTACCTAGCGAGAATGTTAAGCTTATCCCTAGGGAAGCTTTTCATGACAAAAGTGTGTCTGCTTTTTCAGAAATTCCTGTCATAAAGAAGCAAAAACTTGGATATTTCTTCTCCTGTCTCAGTCAGTTTGTAGAAGAATGATTTATTGGGCTTAGCTGAGGGTTTTGTTTAGGCTCTTGACCCTTGCAGTTTATCGGTTTCTTGTAAAAGAGAAGAGAATATTAATTTTATGAAGAGATTCAAGTCTATGAATCCAAAACGATTATGAAGGGACAAATGCAATTTTGTCTCCTCAGATTTCTGTTTGAGATTCTGAGAAGAGTTTGGCTTCAGCTAGTCATGTTGAAGGATTCTCTTTCTCTGAAACTATTTCCAGAACGAGTTGTTTGTTTCATTGGGAACATAATTGTATTGCACAGTCTCTTTTTGGACCAAAAGTCAAAAATCACACTCTCTGGAAGTGAGCAAGATGGGAAAATCCTTTCTTTTATAGGGATATTGTTTTCTACACCCCAGAGGTCCTTCAGCAAAAAACAAAGTAAGAGTAAAAAACTGTGGTTCAAGAAGTCTTAAGGGTTTTAACCAGACTCTTCTGGAGATAAGCCCCCTGTGGAAAGGGGCAGTTCTAATGGTGGACATCACCCCCATGGCAGAGTAGGTTCCTTTCTCTGAGAGGCCTTATAAGGACTGCTAAATGGCTACCCACCTGCCATGCTCTGTAGGCAGTCAGGGGCACTTATCCCTGCTCCCAGATGCTTGGTCATCCATCACCAAGGAATTATGAGTGAGGGGGATTATAACCAGGGCTATTCCATCCCATTTGTTTACTCCCCTCCACCTTAAAAGGAGGTAAAAGAAAAGTAACCACTATAGAAATAAAAAAAGCTACTAGACAAGGGAGTCATCCAGGAGGTCCCACCATCAGTCCAACACAGATACAGAACTTACTCAAGATTCTTTTTGGTACCAAAACAGAATAGTGATCTTGGGCTAATTTTGGACCTCAGTCATCTCAATCAGTATGTTAAACACACAAAGTTATGTATGGCCACTGTACAGTCCACCATCCATCTATTGAGGAGGAATGACTCAATGTGCTCAACAGACCTTCATGATGCATACTAGCACATTATGATGGACAGGCAATACAGAAGGTTTCTTTACTTCTGACTGTGAGCCAGTCACTTTCAGTTCAGAGTCCTTTCCTTTGGTCTCACCATAGCTTCCTGTGTATTCACCAAGTGTACAAAACTAAGAAGAGTAACGGACTCCTTGCACCAACAAACAACCAGATAATAAAATCTGCACCAACAAACAACCAGATAATAAAATCTCACCAACAAACAACCAGATAATAAAATCTGCACCAACAAACAACCAGATAATAAAATCTTGCAAGGAGTCCGTTACTCTTCTTAGTTTTGCACATTGGTTTGCATTTTTCGTTGATTTCACTTGTTATTCACCAAGTGTATAAGTGTATGACAGTGGTTACAGCTCATCTCAGACTGCAAGGGTTCTGGGTGTTTACTTACCTAGATGACTGTCTCATTACCAGTCCTACCAGGTCTGTTCTCATTCACACCATGGGCTATTAGCTCCATCTTTGCTCACAGTTAGGTATCACAGTAAATCTTGACAAACTTCAGTTTCTCATTGGAATTCATAGGTACTCATTTAGATACCACAATCTAGATAGCCAGGCTGCCAGAAAACAGATTATCCACCCGGCAAAACCAGGCAGTAAAGGCTCTTTCCTGTTGGATGCCACCAGCCAGATTGGTTCTCCAGATTGATGGTGACCTCCATCATCTTTATTCCTCTAGCTAGATATTACGTGAGAGTTTTGCAATGGACAATTGCAGTACAATGTTTTATCAGTGCCAACCCTTAAGCTTTTGGATTCATTTAACAAACATTTGCAGGATGCATATAAGGTGATGGATTCAGTCTGCCAAGATATTCTCAAGGCTGCCCACTGGTATTCCCTCTCTCAGTGCCACAGTGACCAGGGATGCTTCCCAGCTGGGGGAGGGCATTACTTGAGAAAGATGATCCAAGGCACATGGTCCACCTCTGAGGCCAGTATTGACATCAGTGCTGTAAAGATGAGGGCAGTTTTTCTAGCACTGCAGGCCTTCTAGGACTTCCTACCTCTTTGGGTGATTTCTATCCAGAAGGCCAACATGTCAGTAGTCTGGTACATCAGCAAATAAGGGGGAACAAATTCTTACCCTTTACATCAATAAACAATGAGACTATAGCAGTGGAAGATATATTCTGATCTCTTACTGATAGCAATGCACATACTAGGAAAATCTAGTGCTCTGGTAGACAGTTTGAGCAGATCTATCCTTCTGTCTCATGACTGGTCCCTCAATCTAATGATGGTTGAAGAGATTTTCTGTCAGTGGGGTCAATCATGCTGCTATCTCTTTGCCTCCCCTCATAGTACCAAGTGCAGCAGGACTGTTTGCCCTGATGTCTTGGAGGGGGGGGGTCACAGATGGATGATCTGACACATGTTTGACCCCTCTAGTCTTCTTTAAGCCTTTCCTCCTACTCTCCTAATCCAAAACTTCCCTCTGAAATCATCAGAGAGGAAGATCACAGTCATCCTCACAGCCCTTTTCTGGCCTCGACAGATGTGGCTTTTCTTTCTCTGGCCTGATTTGGTACACCCTCCATAGGTGCTGGATCCCAATCCAGACCTTCTCTCTCACCCATTCAGAATGCCTTGCCTGGACATTCAGGCCTTCAGTTTAACCACATGGTTTCTGCACTTTCTATGATGGTTAGTCATTATCTGCTTTCTTCCCTTGTAGTCCATATTCTTACATCTTCCCAAAGACCATCTACCAGAAAAATTTACAAGAGTAAGTGGAAGAGATTTTCTAGTTGTGCTGCCCAAAGGAGTTTGGACCCCTTTTTGTCTCCTCTCCCACATGTCTTAGACTTTCCAGCATCCATATTTCAAGATGGAGACAGTTATTCTACCATTAAGGTTCATTTAGTGGCTATCTCAAAATTTCATTTTGGAGACAATCACTTGACCTTTGCTTCACTTAAATTATCCACATTTTTCCTGAGGGGTGCCATCCTTCTCAGCCCTTGTCTTAGGGATCCTACTGTTCCTTGGGATATGATGATTTTGCTTCAAGCCTTAATACAACCTCCCCTTGAACTTGCTGTCAAGGTGTACATCAACTTCTTGACTTGGAAAACACTTTTTTTGGTGGCAATAACTTCAGCTTGGAGAGTATCAGAGCTGCAGGCCTTGTCCTTCAAGTCCCCTTATATTATTTTCCACAACGGTATGGTATCCTTGTATACCAATCCATTTTTTATCCCAAAGGTAGCTACTTGAGACCTCACTGAACCAATCCATCAACCTGAGACCTCACTGAATCAATGCATCAACCTTCTAGTTTTCTTTCCAAAATTTTCCAGTAAAAGAAAATACATGCTTCATTTAATGGCTATGCATTGCCAACTATGCCATGGACAGGGGTAGTCAACAGTGTTGACCATAAGCAGCTCTGCAAAATGCATTCACTTAATAAGAGCAGATGGGGAAACTTGGGAGTAACATGACTAGGCCTCTAAGGACTCTAGGGCCACTAGCCTTGTAACCTTCTATGAACCTGTCACTTGTCTCATGCATACAAATGAGACAATGAAACAATGTATGGATTCAAGATATTTATCGTACATAAAAATGTCAGAGACTGTAATTAGAATGGGTCTATATCACTTTATCAAATGGCTATTCAGCTAATCACCATTCGCCGAACACTTATTCATCAAACGACAAATTTTAAGTAGGACAAACAAGTGGTCAGCCAACTGAGTGACTGTAAAAAAAAAAAAATGTAAAACCTGCCAAGTTGGGGGGCTATGACCCCCCATCCCCCAATGTGTGTGTGGGGGGGGGCACCCCCACACCCTGCCTAACTAAATATGCCAACTCTGAAATCAAGTGAAGTAATGCACAAAAAACCAAAGACAAGCAAAGAATAATCCACGACCTTGAAGAAAGGAACCAGAACTCTGCTAAAGTCCACAAGGCTGTATTTTTATTTCTGAAGTGTTCCAAAAGTCACAGATACAATCACACTGAAGTATTCCAAAAGTCACAGATAAAATCACACAAGCGCTTTCGCTCAGGCAGTCCTGAGCTTTATCAAGTGAAAACAAAATGCAGTATGCAGTAACCTCCATTAAATAGCCTAGCAATTATACAATTAATTAATTAGTAAGTCTAGTACTAAGGTGTGGTGCTTTGGAGTTGGATGTTAAAAAAGTTAGTCATTATACCAACTCAAAAAATGAAATGTTTGCAACAACATCTGCACTTAAATAAAAATGACTAACCATAAAAAACATTTTAAAATACCAGTTTCCTAGGTTTCAGAACATAAAAGTCTGAAGTCTGGTTGGGGTTGTAGATTGTTAAGGAATATGCTTAAAGATGTGTTTGGATTGTCAGTGAATTGTTAAAATTTTTTTTTTTTTTTTTTTTTCTTTTTATTATTACTTTGCACTGATAAAGACATGCATGTCTTTATCAGTGCAAAGTAATAATAAAAAGAAAAAAAAAAAATTTTAACAATTCACTGACAATCCAAACACATCTTTAAGCATATTCCTTAACAATCTACAACCCCAACCAGACTTCAGACTTTTATGTTCTGAAACCTAGGAAACTGGTATTTTAAAATGTTTTTTATGGTTAGTCATTTTTATTTAAGTGCAGATGTTGTTGCAAACATTTCATTTTTTGAGTTGGTATAATGACTAACTTTTTTAACATCCAACTCCAAAGCACCACACCTTAGTACTAGACTTACTAATTAATTAATTGTATAATTGCTAGGCTATTTAATGGAGGTTACTGCATACTGCATTTTGTTTTCACTTGATAAAGCTCAGGACTGCCTGAGCGAAAGCGCTTGTGTGATTTTATCTGTGTCTTTTGGAATACTTCAGTGTGATTGTATCTGTGACTTTTGGAACACTTCAGAAATAAAAATACAGCCTTGTGGACTTTAGCAGAGTTCTGGTTCCTTTCTTCAAGGTCGTGGATTATTCTTTGCAACTCTGAAATCACATTACAGTGGGGAAAAGGTCAAACTCCAGATGGTGGCTAATTGCTGGTTTGCCCTAGTTAAAATTCGCCATTCGATGAAGACCGGCTTCGCTAAATAGGTGTTCAATGAATAGTTATTCGCTGAATATCCATTTGACGAAATAATATAGACCCACTTAGAACTTGTATTTAAGCTAACTGATTCATTCATTACTTCAGGCACACTCGCATGTGCATCTCCATTCATGAGTGCATTCACTCTGGCTGATGGTACAAAATGGCATTGTTCTTGTACGTGCTCAGTACTTATATGCATGTGCTATCTAGCTACAGTGGCTGAATAGGAACAATACACTCAATGATCTACATCCTCCCATTTTGATTTGTTCTAGAATAAGACAATCTACATGCTAGATAACATTTCAATATTAATAACAAATCAGAACTCAAGTGCAAGTCGCTGTGCATTTTAGACTGGGTCTGGAAATTCTACCCGATCTGGCAACATATAAACATTGACTGGGCTTAGCAATAGGGACAGTCTCTGAGGAATTCTTCTCAATAGGAACTTTAGAGATTGCATCAGGATTTTTCAAGATAGGTACACTGTCCTCAGAAATCTGAACAAGTGTCAGTTCACTCTGAGGAATAGTCTTTGGCACAGGTAATCTGCTGTGTCAGTGATTCGGAGACTGGAAGCACATGTCCTCGGTTCCTTCTAAAATCCATTCCTTTCAATTGTACAATATAAGATCTCGGTTCTTCACAAATATTTTTGATAATTCCCACTCAGTCATATCCTTTAGATGTTTGCATCCATATAATCTCTCCTTGTCTTAATGCTCTAAGAGATTTTCTAGATTTATCGCAGTACAACTTTTGTGACTGGCGTTTTTTTCAAAAGTTGAGTCTGGACCACTCTGTTGTTCTTAGCATTTGTAATCAATAGTTATTTACTGATCTGCAAGGTTGTTCTTGTCTGTCTAGACATTAATCTCTGAGTAGGTGAACCAAGAAAGTTATCTCGGGAAATGTTTCTGAGATTGAATAGGTTAAGAAAAACATTGGTACCATCTCACTTGGATTTCTTTAACAAACATTCTGCACTTTGAAATGCATACTCAGCTAATCCATTGGACTGTGGATACTCAGGACTACTAGTAACATGGACAAAGTCCCAAGACTCAGCAAATTTCTTAAACTGCTGACTTGTAAACTGTGTACCATTGCCAGATACAACTTTGTGCAGACTGCCCTGGACAGAAAAACGTCTCTTCAATTTTGTGATGACAGTGCTAGACATTATATTAGGAAGAAGGTCAATTTCAAAGCAATTTTAGAAAGAATCTTCTTCTTCTTCTTTCAGCTTTTTACCAGTTAGGGATCTCCACAGCAGATCACCTCTCCGCTCATGATTGGCAATGGAGTTTTACAGTGTTGAGTTGCCAGTCTGGTGCCCAACTTTCCACAGGAGGCACACACACTCATGCACTCATGCCTAGGGCCAATTTAGAGTGTCCAATCCACCTATAGCATGTCTTTGGGATGTGGGAGGAAACTGGAGCACCTGGAGGAAGCCCACGTGACCACAGGGAGGACATGCAGACTCCGCACAGAAGGCACCCCAGCTGAGGATCGAACCAGAGAACCTCTTGCTGTGAGGTGGCAAATGCTAACCACTGCACTACCGCAGCCACCCAATTTTAGTATGAATCTACTAACACTAAATAATGCTGACCATTCCATTCAAAAATATCAGTAGCAACTGTCGACCATGGCAATTCAGGAATCTGGTTTAGCTGAAGTGGTTCTTTTTGTTGGTGCGATTTAGTACTATTGCAAATAGAACATGCTAGAGTTTTTTTTCTCTATATCTTTTGACATAGAATGCCAAAATACTATGCCTCTTACCTTTCTTTTGGTTGACTCAGTAGTCGGATGACCACGATGCAAAATATGGATATATTCCTGTTGTAATGCTGTAGGAATAACCATTTAGAACCTTTCATGATGATTCCATCATCCACCATGAACTCGTCTTGGTAAGAAAAATACTCCTGTATGTCAAGTGGTATACTGGTTTGTCACACTAGCCATCCTTGATTGATAAAATTTTTCAGCTTCTGGAGAACAGGGTCTAAAGCCCTGTGATTTTTGTGTTCATCAAGATGTGATGAGGAAACATTTCTGACTTCCATAATATTGAAGTTGTACCTTTGCAATTTTAACATCATGTGCCACAGATGTGCTGGGGCTGAATGTACTGGCTTTTTCTGAATTGTCACTAGAGGTTGGTGATCAGTCTATTTGAATATGTTTGTCATAAATATAATCATGAAATGTAAGACATGTCAGCACTACTGCCAAAAGCTCTTTTTCAATTTGAGCATACTGCATCTCAGTTTGGGTTAAAGTTCTGGATGCATAGGCTACTGGTATACCTTCTTGAAGACATGCTGGACCAAGACCATGCTTAGAAGCATTGCATGAAAGAGTTACTGGTTTGTGAACATCATATTATCACAATGTGGGTGGACTGGCAATTTTCTGTTTCAGAATGTCAAATGCTCTTTGGTGTTGTTCTAACCAGGACCAGTTTACATTTTTGCATGTCAACTCTCGTAATGGTGCTGAAAGTTCACTCAGGTCTGGAATGGACTTTCCTAAATAGTTGACCACACCTAGAAAATATTACAAAGATGTGATACTGTCTGGAATTGGCATTTCAAGAATTGCTACTTGAATTGATGGATCTGGTTGTAAGCCATAACTAGTAACCACATGACCCACATAAGTAACTTCTCTTAGCCTGAATTCACATTTTGAGGATTTATTTTAAGACTGACTTCATGTACATGGTCTAGAACTTTCTTGAGGTTTCTATCATGTTCGTCTTCACCATTACCCCCTACAATAATGTCGTTTACTATGACAGCACATTGAAAATCTGAAAGAATTTGTACAATGGAGCATTGAAGTACTTCACTGGCAGAGTTTATCCCAAATGGCATTCTCAAACATCTGTATTTACCAAATGGTGTACTGAAAGTGGTTAACAATGAAGATTTATGATCCAGCAAAATTTGCCAAAATGAATTTTTTTTGCATCTAAGACTGAAAAAAAAATAGGCACATTTGGCATAAGAACTTCTACTTCTTCTACTGTGCACATTGGATGACGAGGATGTTTAAGAGCTTTGTTTAATCTCTGGGATCTATACATATTCAAATATCATCTCAGCTTTTCTTATGAGCTACGACCATGGAGGATACCCATTCAGTTGTTTTTTTTACTAGAGTTAACAAACCTAAATGCATCATTTTGTCTAGTGCTGTTTCCTCTTTGCTCTGCATTGCTACTGGAACCTTCCTGGCTGGTCTGACAACTGGGCTTACTTCATGGTTTAACTTCATGGAATATGTAACTGGTAGTTTACCAAGCTCGCCTTTGAAAATATCAGCATATTCGTGGAAAATATTCTGTGACTATCGTGGTTGTTCAGATTTATATGGTGAATCTCTTCATTAAGTGAAATCAGTCCCATTCTCAAACTGTCTCCAAGGCCCACCAATGACTGCAAATGTCTTTTGACTATGTAAAACTGTGAGTCATAGTTTTTCCCAGCAGAATTGCATGTGAGAACTACTGTGCCATCAGTATGAATCTCTTCACCACCATAAAGCAACAAGTTTCATAAACTTTGCTGAATCAAACTTCTCACCAACTTTTACTTGGGCAAACATTTGTGCTGATATAACACTGCACTTGGACCCAGTGTCTACTTTAAGCTCTACAAGTTTTTCATTAATCCAAACAGTTCAAAATAGTTGACCCTTTGCTGCCAACTGATAATCTACTGTGTTAATAGTTTTATCAATCACAGAAACACTATCATCACAGCTTTCTATCTGATCTACTTGCTTCTTTGGATACTCTCTTTTAATAAAAGTATGTGTCACTTTAGACTTGCAAAGCCTTTTGAAATGATTCCACTTTTTACACCTGTGACATTGCTGTCCAAAATCTAAGCACTTTTCTTTATTAGGTTCATGACTGCCTCCACAAATGCGGCAGTTTACAATAAAGTCTGGGGTAACATACAACCTCTTCGATTTATGGTTAGGATTAGGTGGTGGCACAATTTTTGGTTTATATTGCTTTTTTGTCTTAGCTTTCTGTTGTACACTATCAACATTTGCACTGTTAATTACTCAAAGCACATTCTTCTCATTTGTAAGCATATTTGTGTGCTTTTCTGTAAGCTCATATATTTGATAAATCTCTATGGCTTTGCTCAATATTAAATCACTATCTCGAAGTAAAATCTTTCTCACTGCATCATTATTAACACCACACACAAGTCTGTCCTTTATTAAGTCATCTCACAAATCACCATATCTGCAGGTTTTAGTTTTATTTCTCAAGTCAGTAATATATGCTGCTATAGTTTCACCATGCTTTTGATTTCTTGTTTAAGGTATGTGCCTTTCCATTGTAATATTCATTTGTGGGTTACACATTTCTCTAAATTTATCTTTTAAGTACTCAGGGACTTCCTGCATTTCAGCCTGTATCACAATATGGAGGCTTTCCCCCTCCGCTGCATACACAGCAGCTATATATACAAATGAATGTTCTCTCTCAATAGCTTCTGAGCCTGCTAAATTAAGAAGTATGAATATGTGCATCTTTATCAGGAAAAGCAGCCTGTATGAAAATATCATATTCTTGTTCACTCTCCAATTCTCAGCAGTATTGTTATCAAACACCAGCAGCTCAGGTCTGCTAAATCCCACTGAAATAACGACAAAATACATTTGAACATAAGCATAGACCAGTTACTTGTAATTATGTTCGAATACACAACAAGCTCTTTGAAAAGGCTTCACTTTGACACTGCATACACTGTGAATATTCCAGAAACTTCAGACACTTTGAAAAGCTTTAATTAATGTGAAAAAGTAGCATATTGCGAAGAAATGTGGTTGTCTTAGTCCTTTCATACATTTTAAACACTTTGGAATTTATTTTGAATGCTTTTGTATTTAGTTTGAATACTCTTATCAGTATGTCACAATTTGGGACATTTCGTGTATCTCGATAATTATTCCGAATGTTTTGAATGCTTCGCCATACATTTGGCAAATGGAAAATCATTTAAACAAGTTTAAGTACCATTGAATAATTGCTGACCTGTTTGCGAGTTCACTCTGGTAAATTTCTCCTCTTTTAACTGTGTGCCTCATGGCTTGTGTGTTGCTTCAACTTCGGATCTCTTTCTCGACCATGTCGCTTTTCTCATGCGTACAAAAGAGGCGACAAAGAGTTCTATGGGTTCATGATATTTACTGTACATAAACATGTCAAGAACTGTAATTAGAACTTGTATTTAAGCTAACTGATTCACTCATTGCTTCAAATGCACTCGCATGTGCATCTCCATTCATGACTGAATTCACTCTGGCTGACTGTACAAAATGGCACTGTTCTTGCATGTGCTCAGTATTTATATGCATGTGCTATGTAGCTACAGTGGCTGAATAGGAACAGTACAATCAATAATCTAAGGAACCTATGAACCTTCATCATACCAAAACCTTCAGGACCACAGATGAGACATTTATTTCCTTTTCTCAAGCTTAGATGGGCCAAGGAGTTTCAAATGTATCTTAGGTTAGATGGCTATCTGACTGTATCTCTCATGTTTATAAAAAAAAGGCTTGACATTGCCTAGGCCGTTAATGCTTACTCAATTAGATCCATCTCAGCTTCCTTGGTCTTATTTTCTATGGCCTCCATTAATGATGTTTGTACTGCTGCCACTTGATTTAAGGTCCACACATTTATTTCTCATTATAAGCTGGATTTGCTGCCCACGAATAGGGTGACTTTTGGTTCAGCCATCCTCAGGAACAATGATAGAGCTGTGTTGTCTGCTTCCATCCTTCCTTAACTTCCCGCCCTTCATCACCATTCAATTTTATGGAAGACATTTTCTTTGGTTTCTGGTACGACACTATGATATGCTGCCTGAGCAATATCCTATGCTGTTTTAGCTACGCAGCAGAACCCTTTTTCCAGAGTTTATTTGTGTTTTCAGGGTTTTCATGTCTGTCAGTATGTTTTTCCTCTGACTAGGAGCTTAGGGCAAACTTGATCTGAGGTAATGTTGGGGATGGGGGGATTATGGGTAAGGGCCTGAGCTGTGGATTCTGAAGTCTAGAGTGGCCAAAGTTAGATAAAAGGTTGGATCCAAAGATCCAGCCATTGAGGATAGATGGAAGTAAACAACAGAGCTCTATCATTATATAAAGCACAAGTCACATATTTTTCAGCCTTCCTTCTCCATGTTTGCCAAAGCATTTAATGCCAACCATATAGCCTTCTTTAAAAAGCAAAATAAACAAACTTTGCAAGCTACTAATAAGCAAACATTTAAAAAGCAATAGCAGGAAGGTTACAAAAATAAGGGTGGAAGCCCTAGAACAAAGGGCAGTCTAAAAGTCCAAATGACTTCTACAAGATTCCCCTCCTCCTTCCCACCCTGGAAAACACTTCATCCTTCCATTAAGTCTGAAACTCTCTTTCTCTCTTTGGCAACATATGCTTTCAGGCAGATGAGTTCTGAAAGTAATCCATCAAGGTTACATATCGCAATAGGATTCTCCTCCCCCCATCCGCCAGACTAAGCTGCTCTTTTCCCTCTTGTCGTTTGGCATCTGCTGTTCCTCCTGGTGATAGAAGCTGCTCCTCCTCCTCATTTATGTATATGGGTAGTATACTAGAAGCATTATTGAACATTATCTAAGCATTGTGCATGCTTGTTTACATTTGAGAAGGGTGTTATGTATCACAATATGTGAAGAACTGACATATCTGCAGTGCAATTTGTGCTCTGAATCAAGACAGTATAGCAAGATTTTATTTTCATTTAACTTATCACAAAGTTCTATTCACTCATTTAAATCACTAGACACCACAGGCTTGACCAAGACATGCGATAATCCAGGAAAATATAAAACCCTGTGCAACTGTGTTCTTCAGACCATAAGAAGCACTCGTATTTGATGTGAAAGCACTTACCTCATTAAACTTTTAACATTTTATGCTTCCAGTCATGTTTCTGTGCCTTGTTTTCTTCAGTTACTTAATTAATAAGTATTTCACATGATAGGTACAGTGTCACACTGTGCTGATTTATTAGATTCAGGCATCCTTTATATCAGCGTAAAAGCATTTGACCCGTTCAATGCTCTTGCTTTTCTTTGTGTCTTTCTGTGACTGATGAAGTGTTAGATTCATCTAGATTGTACCAGCTGGTAAAAATATTATCACTAAGTGTATGCAGCCACTAAAGAGCAAATAAATAAGATTTATATGGTATTATGCTGCTAGCACAAGACATTAAGTAACTGAATTTAGGTTTATCATATAGTATTGGTACACTTATAAATAAAACTAATTGACAGAGGTTACAGAAATGCTAAATTAATTCATTACTTAGGGAACATGCTGTATAGCTGTGTTGTGGTTCAGAGATCTATATCAAGTATACATGGTTCAGGAAATTCAATGTTTTCATTTGTCCATCCAGTGTGTAATAAGACCATTAGAAGATTGAGTTGACAGTTAGCTACTCATGACAGACCTCTTCACTTAGGAAAGGAAAATTGTAAGGTGACCCACAAAATACCTTATGGCTCAAACACCTCATTGTAGTTATAATTCATTGTGATTTGTTGAAAATAGCTTCAAAGACCAGCAGATTCTACCCTGTTTATCAATTATATATGCATTTTCTGCAGTTTACTATCAAAATACTGAACGGACTTACCACAACTATCAGAAGGCCAAACTTAGAGCTGCTAAGAGGCAAAACTGTGAACTTGAATCCTGTCGACTCCAAAATGTGAACACTTAGTTTGTGTTTGCAGTTTTGAGCATCAGTGTTATGAAACAGACCACACTACAGTGGGTATTGGGAAAATTACCCTTTTCCTCACTGTAGTGCCAAGTAGCAGGGGGTGTGGGGGGTGCAAGGGGCTTTTCCCCCTGCAAAACACTAGAAATATGTATGGATGATAGTCGATGTGTATTGTGGATGGTGAATCCCCAGTCACTGTTGAATGCCGATTCTTTCTTACTGATCAAATTGACATTCTGAGCATTCGGCTGGATGGCTTTTCATTGTTTCGGTTCAGGGATGTGCACAGTCATGGTAAGTGATTTCACTATTTTGATAGTAAACCATTTTCTACAGAGGATCAAGAAGGAATGCTAAATTGTGCAACTAGCAGAGTTTGCTGTGTCCAGAGGAAGGGATCACTGAAGTGATGTATGAGGCATACACAACATATGTAACAAGTGCATTAGCAAAACCAGTTTTTGTATACTAAGCTGGCAAATTTTGTGCTTTGATTAGAAACGAAACTGTCACATCACAATAAGTACTTCTTGCTACAGCAAACATTTGTATAAAAATGTGTGGGGATGACATATTTATCAAACAGTCCACAGACATCTAGTTCCAACATTTCTTATGCTGTTAACATTGTAAAATTATTGCTCTGCAGGGCTAACTCTGTTGCCTGGAATCCACACAAAATGCTGATGGCCGGTTTGCAGTGTTCTGCTTTTCTGGTGAGAGAGAATTTGGTAAGTCAATGGTATATAAATCATCAATTTTTCTTTTAGGATAAATTCACACAGAAAGTAGATTAAAATAAAAATCAGACAACAGTGAAATGAATACTGAAATGTAGCTTGGTGATTTCTGTTATATTTGGCTGGAAGATGCCCTTATTTGATGGTATATCAAAGTGGCAGTGTATGGCATTTCATCTCCCTTGTCTGAGCAGTTTGAAAATATGACTACTTTATAAGGTATTCTACAATCTATTGTGAAAAGATTTAAATCAATATGGTCTACCCTTTTATTCCCATTTTAAGTTATTACAGTGCTATCAAAAATGAAAGGCTATATTGTGACTAAAGGTTTATATGTGAAAAAGCAAAATAAAATTCCTGTTAAAAAGGAACTTTTTATAAGCTATAATCATTCCACACTTCATTTGTATAAGCACACAAAAAGACTAGTAAAACATCCAAAACAATAGCAATGCAGACTTTTCTATCTATCTGCACACTAATAATACTATAGATAACCATAATTATTGAGGAGTTGGGAGGTGGTATAACGGTTAGGGAGTTTATCTCATAGGCACAGGATACAAGGTTTGATTCTTACCTTTGGTCACTGTCTCATTGTTTTGGTGTGGGGGGAAGTTTGCATGATGGTTAAGATGATTATTTCAGACACAAGGTACATTTGAGTCTCACCTTTGAGGGAAATTGGCTAGGATTAATATAGACCACAACAACAGCTAGCCTAACTCAACCTATGAACCGATAAACACTACAAGTAGACAGTTTGTACATTAATTAATTTCATATAATCATTATTTAATTATCAAAATAAGTGTATGCCCCACTTTGAATAGATTAAATATCTTAATTTGTTATCACTTTGTTTATAACCCAACATGAATTCAGGATGAGTTATATTGTAGAATGCAGACAGCATCAAGGATCTTTGCTTAAAGTTGCACACTAACCTTAGTGGAAGCAATGGAGCTGTAAATATACTGCAAAAAAGCAGCTTAGATTGTGCTCAGCAGTATGATTTTAGAAATCAGCTGACAAGTCATATTTTATGAGGGGTACTTTTTCATACATTTTATGGTAGGTAAATATCTATAGTCAAACATAGTCTATTAGAGCATTGCAATGTAGGACCATTGATGTGCCACATTTCCAGCCGAAGTGTTGTATTTTGTTACAGCTGAATAGTACCATGGAAAAAAATCAGTGCACTGCAGTATTCGACCGTACATAGCTAGCGTCAACTGTACTGCTTCAGAAATCCAGATATCTGATGCTACCACAACCACCGATCTGTAATGAACTTTGTTCAAATCTGTGAATAAAAATCATCACATAACACAGCTAAATAATACTTGGGCAAGAATGTTTATTGTCCAAGTCATAAGTATTGACCAGTAAATGGTAGTTGGCTGAATAACGTTTCATCTGATAAATATGAAAATTTTAGTCAAGAGGGTTTGTTTTGTGTTATCTTGCAGTAATTAAGTAAGTTTATTTTACACTTGTGGAATTGGAATGCAATTATTTAATGCTTTTATGCTGGTAATTGGTATAGGGCAGCCACGGTGGTGCAGTGGTTAGCATTGCCGCCTCACAGCAAGAGGTTCTCCGGTTCGATCCTCAGCTGGGGTGCCTTCTGTGTGGAGTCTGCATGTCCTCCCTGTGGTCGCGTGAGTTTTCTCCGGGTGCTCCGGTTTCCTCCCACATCCTAAAGACATGCTGCAGGTGGATTGGACACTCTAAATTGCCCTAGGTGTGCGTGTGCATGTGAGTGTGCCTTCTGTGGAAGGTTGGGCGCTGGGCTGGCAACTTGACACCGTAAAACTCCACTGCCATTCAATGTGCGGACAAGGTGATCCGCTGTGGCGACCCCTAACCGGGAAAAAGCCGAAAGAAGAAGAAGAAGATGCTGGTAATTGGTATATGGATTACTTGTTTATTTTTAGATAATACAACTGAGAAATATTTGTAATTGAGTTAATGACTGGTGATGGAATTTATGAACCTTCATAATGGCATAGTGCAAGTGCCATGCTGTGCCAAGATGTTGTGTAATGCAGAGTGTTATGCAAACTCAGAAAAGGACAACAGGGTCCAACCTGAAAGAAAGCACACGCCAGTATTATATTGCACACTAAACAGCAGTAATGGGTAGGTAAACCATAGCAAAGGACAATACACACAACACCATTTAATGAAATTAGGGTAGTGCTAATGATTAGTATAGCATAAGCTCTTAAGGAAAATGTGTAATTAATAACAGGCATTAAGGGCAGAGAAGAAACAGAAAAGAAAACATAACAAGAGCACAATCAGTAAAGAACAATGCACGTATAGAAAAGTAGTACCTACAAACAATACATCCTGCACTAATAGCAGCCTTGTGTAATAGGAGAAAAGTAATATGGGTACCTAAATAAGCAGTGTGATGCTGGCCTTACCAAAACAAAATGGCTGATAAGAAAATTCCAAGATAAGTAGTGTAGAGCAGACAAATTTGCTGTGGGATGCATGTAAGATCAGTTTCACTTGTACCTTCTAATCCTTAGATGCTGTTTAGATACAAAAAACACAAGTGGCAGTAGTGTCCATGCCATGTGCACATCACTAATACCTATGGTTATAGGCATCACCCTGTGAATCGTGAGTTCCAGTGCTGCTTGTGCCCTACATCAGCTGCGTGCTTTACAAATGTATTTGTAGGGAGGTTAAGCAAAGGGAATAAACCACCATGGAAATGAAGGGCAAGCAGTAATGCATTAACTCATTCATACTTATCATTTGGGGATTTTTATACCTTGTAACACCTGTGGAGCTCCTGGCTGGATAGGTTTCACTTGAACTGTTTTACTGAAAATGCAGTTATAGAGCATGCATTTAAACAAATATAATTACCTTGAAAACAGTAAGAGCAAGAAAAGAATATGTAGCATAAAATGTGTTTAACACACAACCAATATAGACGGGTAACACTCATAGTTCGTCATACTGATCACTGTTGCAATAGCCTAAGCTGTATGTGTTATGTCATGCCAAGGATATAACAGATATTCAACTTCCAAAGCTTCAGGGCACCTTCCACTTACCCAAACCATTAAACAGCTCAAAGTGAGCTGAGCTGACTATAAGACAGGTTTGGATACCAAATCCTTTGGAGCTATCCTGCCACTGAAGAGAGCAATCCTCTGTGTGCTTTCAGGTATTGGTGGTCAGCTTATGTTGCTTTATTGCTAGACAGGAATTTCCTTTGGAGAAGAGCCTTCCACACATTATATTTTTTGTTTAAACATACTATTTTCATCATATTGATCACTGCTGCAGTAGCCTTAGCTACATGGGTTACATCCTACCAAGGATATAAAAGCCAGACAGTTCCAACATGTCAGGGCACCTTCCATGTGCCCAGACTGTCAGACATCTGGAGCTGAACTGACCTGACTAATAGACAAATTTGGACGCAAAGCCCTTCAGAGCTTTACTGCCACCAAAGAATAAGCTTTTCTGAGGCTTTCAAAGACTGAGTCAGAATATGCTTTCCTTTGTTGGACAGATAAGTGGGAAAAAGTTCTCCATTTTTTTCATTTTGCTGATGTTTTATTTCCTCTTCAGGAAAGTTATTTTAAAACTAGGAGTATTCTATTTTACTGGACTGTCTCAAGATTTTAACACAATTTTAAACTGAGTTCTGAGTTTTTCTGTCAGTTTTAAAGTGGTGCAAATATCTGAAAAAATGTTTTTCTGTGGAGAAATTGTGTTTATTTTACTTTTGTGGGACTGAAAGGGATTTTTACTTGTTTTTCTGCCAAAAAAGTAACTTTTCTGGAGTGGTATTGTTTACCGGTAATTAGTGCTTGTCTTTCCTGGGAAGGAGGTGCCATTTTCAGCTTGACCATGAAACAGACTATAGCTCCCACAGCCTTTCCTTCTTTCAGCCACAAAAAGAAAAAGCAAACAGCCTTTGCCACCACAGCAGGCTAGCAATTTGCCTCAGCCACAGGTAGTTGTGACAATTTGTTGTACCTCAGACCACTCATATTTTACTGCAGATCCCTCTGGTGCAGCACCCACAGCCACTATGGACTTAGGGTTAGCCATGTCCTCTGTGGCTGTTGGGGTCCCCTCAATGGCAGGGGGAGACACTCTTGTTGGTCCTGGATGAGGGAACAGGGAATGTTTCCCTGTTGTATCAAAATGCTGTTCCATCTCTGGGGAAGCTGCTGTTGCCATTAGTAACACAGCTGTCCCCATTTTGCCTGTCAAAAAGAAACAGAAAACTAAGCATGTCTTTACTTCTCCTCAAATTTCCTTAGACAGGAGTGGTTTACTGAATCTGGCTTAGGGTTTAATTCAGTCTTTTGATGTTTCTTGTGGAGTAGTTTCAGATAAAAGAAAGAAGGATACCTCTTCCTGAAGAGATTCAAGATTCAGAATTTGAGGGGAAGATGCAGTGACAGATATAGGGTTTCCCCTCAGATTTCTGATTCAGATTGAAAGGAGAGCTCAGTTTCTGATTTTGCCTGTGGGGGGGGGGGGGTTCTCTTTTTCTGTGACTACTGCTAGAATGTGCCAGTGTTTTCAGTGGGAGAACACTGAGTTTACTTAACCAAATGTACTTTATCCCTTCTTCTGGTATTGGCCAGTAGCAATTATCACAAGCTTCCCCACTGGATCTACTCACAGAAGAGTAGGGGCCCTTAACAACTTCATCCAGCTGCCTGGATAATAGGGTCTTAATACCTTCTACCTTTACAAGAAATGTACAATTGCTCTTAAGGTGTGAAAGATTTAGTTCTGTCAAGATAGTACCTGAGTTGTCTGTGGACATCCAAAGTATGGAGTATCCTTTCTCCCTCATTTTTAGGTTTGGGAAAGAAAACAGGGTGAAAGATAGTTTGGCTTAATGTAAATTTGGATACTACTTTAGGTCCGAAGGATTAGTTTTCAAAGAAATCCTGTTGCTGAAGAAAATGAGATAAGGTTGATATACCTTAAGAGCTTGCAACTCAATATACTCTTCCTGCAGAGGTCAGAGCAATCAGTAAAATTGTTTTCTATGCTAATTTGAACTCAGCCAGGTTAGCTTGTTCAAATGAACCAACTGTTAGCTGTTCTAAAACAAAATTAAGATCTCAAGGAGGTCCTCTGGTTTACTTGAAGCCTGTTATGCAAACTCCTTTCAAAAACATTGTGACACAAGACTGCGCTGATAGAGGAGGATCCATGGGCAGACATGCTGAAATGGCCAATAAATGAACCTTGATATAGGAATAAGAAAGACCATTAAAAAGTAACTCATAGATGTATTACAAAACCAGAGAACAAGTAGCCATGTATGCGTCCTGGTTGAGTTGTTGGCATCAAATAGTAAACCTTTTCCATCTGCTAATATATCATTTTCAAGTAGCAGGCTTTTGTGCCTCCATTAATACCTGCTGCACATCCTCAGTAAGCAGAAGTAAGACTATCTTTCAGGCAGTCATTTGATGTTGATTGGGGTCAGGGTGTATCAAACACCCCTGATCCTGAGTGAGTGGAGCTATTCTGTGAGGATGCTTGTTGTAATTGTCCTTGGCCATTTCCAAAAGAAAGGAGGACCACTGTTGCCTGGAACGGAAAGGGACTCACCACAGTGATCTTGTGGGTTTCTGTCTGAATCTTAGAACCCTGCATATCAGCAAAAGGGTCAGAAAGCATACTGAAATATCCCTGTCCAAGGAAAAGAAAGGGCATCTGTCTTCCAGGCCTTCTTGCCTGAAGTCCTGGAGCAGAACCTTGCCAGCTGATTGTTTAGATAGGAAATAAATGTGTCAGCTAGATGAACTCCCCACAGACATGAATGAAATCTTGGAAGACCCCCTGATCTAGTTTGCATAAGTGAGGGTCTGTCCTGTCCTGCTCAGCTTGTCTACCCCATAGTATTGATCTGACAGAATGAAGAATGGCTGTAGAGAAGATTGGGCTGTGAAGCTGTATTCCAAGCTACCATGCCTTAATCAGAGCAAACATCTCCTTTATATTTATGTACTTGCATCTGTCATAGGGGTTCCACATACCGTGCATTATTATTCCTTCTGAAACTGTTCCCCAAGCAAAGTTAGAGGCATGTATGATGACTGACTGCTTTGGTACAAGAAGGGAGAAGGAGAGGCCCTAATTTAGGGATAATTGCTGTTTCCACCAAGTAATTTCTCTACTGACAAAGCCCAGCACTGGGATTTGAAAAGACAAGGGATGTTGCTGCTGGGACCATATAGACCTCACATACCATTGTATCTTTCCCATGTGGAGTCCTGCCAGGGTTATCATGAGAATCATAGATGGCATGAGACCAAACATCCTGAGGTATTTCTAGTGACCAAAGTCTGAGGGGGAAAGCTTAGAAACAGATCTATTTTTCCTGTGGAAATCTATTTTTCTTTGAACTAAGGTGTCCAGCTGACATCCCACAAACACAATCCTGTGTGAAGGAGTCAAAAAGGATTTTTGAATGTTCTTTTGGAATCCCAGCTTGTGTAAGAAATCTCTCACGCACTTTGAAAAAGACTCTGCAGAAGATAAACAAGTCACCCAAATATGGAATAAAGGAAAAAGAAAAGGATACTTTGTAGCCTGCAGCAAGCTATAAATGGAAATAGACACATTTTAACACTCTTGTTGCAGTGGATATTCCAAAAGGTAAGGCAGAGAATTGAAAATATGATCCAGACGGGTATAGGATGTTCTGGCCCCACCGTTTTGACCCCAACATAATAACAAAAAAAACATTCCAAATATATATCTATACCACTTTAAATGTAACAATCTAACATTAGCAAATTAGAAAAACCAGAACAACATCTAAAAATAAAAAAGTCTTCAATAAGTAAAAGTACGCTACGTAACTCAAAAAAATAAACTAATTTTAAACCTGCAACTAACAGCACTAAATGAAAATATGAGTTAAAATCAATAAATATGAAGCATAAACATAAAAATAACCAAGATAATCAAATAGAAACCTGTTATATTACTAAATAATACAGACAAAAGTACCAGAGTTTGTAATCAGCTTCTGCAACTATTACAGGGTATAAAACAATGCTACAGTAGAAATACATCATGGCACACTGAAAATATCACATAAGAACCACCTGCTGGTCCCCATAAAAATGACAAGAATAAAAATAATGTTTAACCACAGACAATTTGACATAAAAAAAACATTAAAAAAGCTCATGCATCCATATAGTTACTGACAAAATATTGAACATTACCTCATAAATAAACCAGGAGAAAATAAGTCATGAGGGATATCTGTACTACTGCTTTGTCAAACACAATCATGATCAAACAATTACATTTTGGAGGTGTGATAAATGATCGTCCAGAAACTGCAAAGCCAGACTACATACCTCAGCATCTACAAATGAGGTAATAAATGTTAAATGATTACAGTCACAGAAGAGATATATCAGAAACTGAACTTGCAAAGATAAAATGTATCCCTAAGACAATGTGCTGAAAACACACTCAAAATTCCATGAATGATCATTAATACTGCAACAGAAAGAACATCAGAAGCAGTTAAAGGTAACCTGCCAAAAAATTAAGCCATGAAAAAAAATAATCAAAAGAAAAAGACAGAAGATTTATGCTACTCCAGCACAACCAGTTGATTTAGCATGCACTATGATTCCAGAAAATTATAAATGATATGATCAAAATGAAAATGTCCTTCTTTTCAACTCCGGACAGGGAAATAAAAGAATTTTAGTATTTGGGATGAGAACTACTCGTACATGGAGCCATCTAATAAAAAAAAAAAAAAAAAAGACTGTTCATTAATGGAACATTTAAAATAGTCCCAAAACTATTTTCTCAGGTGTATGTAGTAATGACAGAGTGAAATGGATACATTTTACCAATAGCTTACTGTCTGTTATTGGACAAGCAAAAAGAAACTTATGATAGGATGTTTCAAGCAAAACAAAATATTTGGCCAAACCTTTTACCCACTTCAATTTCAACAGACTATGAGCTAGCGGTACTAAATGTTATTAAAGCAACATATCTAGAAGTAGAGATCCACGGCTGCTTTTTCTACCTGGTAAAACACATGAAAAATATGTTACCACAAGAACTACTTCTGAGGTGGTATAATAACAATGGGGAATTTGTACTTGCCGCATGAATGATTCCCACACTCGCTTTTGTACCAACAGATGAACTAGAAAATGCCCTGGATGATTTAAAAGACTACATACCTGAAACACTACAACCAATTCTAAACCAGTTTGAAGACAGTTAGAATTTATTGTGTCTTTCGGCTTTTCCCGGTTAGAGGTCGCCACAGTGGAACTCCGGTCTGCTAATGATTGGCAGTAGATTTTTACGTGCCGAGTTGCCAGCTCTGACGCACAACCTTCAACGAAGGTACACCCATTCACGCATGTCTACACACAGAAGATGCTCTAGCTGAAAATCGAACAGGACAACATCATACTGTGAGGTGACAACGCTACCGCAGCACCACCACCTTGAAGACAGTTAGAATGAATGACCTAATTGCAGAGGAATAAGAAAAAAAACAATGTTTCCTCTAAATGTTTGGTCACTGTATGAAAGAACCTTAAATGGCAAAGATCAAACCAATGACTATGTGGAAGCTACTCACAGAAGAATGCAAACAGAATTTATTGTAGATCATCCAACAATTTGGCGATTTATAGAAGGTATTCATAAAATACAGTGTGGAAGAAATCAAGAATACAAGGTATTTGTCAGAGGAGTAGTACCAACAAAAATGAGGAAAAATATCAAACAAATGATCAAAGACTTCTAACATTTGCAAGAGATCATGACCTATGTGGAGTTGCTCACAATTTCTTAATGGGCTAACTTTAATATATATATATATATATATATATATATATATATATATATATATATATATATATATATATACACACACACACACACACACACACACACACACACACACACACACACACATATATATATATAAACTTATTTAAAACATTTGCATTTGATCTACATAAAATAATGTTATTAACATTAATTTCTTATTACTTTAGTTTTAAAAATGTTAAGTATGTTAAGTTCCTATGTAAAATTCATGATTGATTTGCTAACATGTTAAAAACTATTGTTAAATCAATTAACTATATTTACATATTAAAAATATTAAATAAATTAACATTTGCATATTAGAATGTTAAATAAAATAATAAATTCCTATTTAAAATTCCTAATTAAAATATTAATTTGTAAAATGCTTTTATTAAATTCATTTGGGGTCAAATAGTTTGGGGTCAAACTGTTCAATAAATGCTCTCATAGACAATAAATGCAAATTTTAATATGAAAGTGTACCCAATTGCATTGAGGTCAAACTGTCTGGGATCAAACTGTCATGCGTCCATCCAGACACAGAACCTTAACCAATGCCTGAAGTCTGAATTAAAAGAATGTGATGACGAGCATCTTTTAAAAGTAGTGTTAACGGGAAACTTGAATGAGGAAGATAAGGTAACATACTGTGATGTGACATTTTGAAGTTAGGTACTATCACAAACTAGTCTAAGAAGGAAAGAGTCAAAGCTGTTCTCCAAGCATCATCTTTCTTTGGCACTAAAAATATCCTTGAAACAAAGCTTTTCCCACTTGAGAAAGAGGAACTGGTTTTTATCACTCCCTGGAACAGCAGCGAATAAAAGACAGGTAGAAATGAGAGTCTTATCTGGTTAAAAAGAGTCACCCACTGGCAATGAGGAATATCCTCTCAATGTAATCTAAATGTTAATGAATGATCTTCAGAACCCATTTGTCTGAAACTAGCATTTGCCAAAGAAAAAAACTGGAGATCAGCCTTTCTGGAAGGGAAAAGGGACTGAATGGGTGGGAGGAGAGAACAAGGTCCCCTTAAAACATAAGATTGACTAATTTAACTGTTTTTGGTTTTTGGGGTTACTTAACTCTTTTTGGGACACCCTTGGCATTTTATCAAATGTGGATGAGAGGTTTAAGAATGTCTGACAAATTTTGAAGAAAGGATGGCAGGAAAATATTAGAGATTCCCTGGATTAGCTTATCTCTTTCATCCCACTTTGTTTGATCAGCTCTGCAGCAAGGGAACCAAAAAGTGAATCTCTATCCAAAAGAGAAAATTAAATCTAAATATTCACATCCTCTTGGGAGGTTCTGAGAATACAGCCATACAAACCTCCTTAAAACAGTACTAAGTCATACAGACACTGTAAACAGAGGACAGTTACTTATACAACTGAAGGAACTAAATAATTTAAAGTAGATATTTTCCATACAAGAAGAAACTGCAGACCAAACATTCCTCATACTTTCAGAATTAGTGAGAATAAACATTGACGTGAGCCTGACAATAGCAAATTCTAAAAATCAAAGTTACAGAAGCATACACTATTTTAATGAACACATCCACAGTAATCCCATACTTATCAGAAAGAGTAGGGTGGAATTCTAACTGTTTAGTAGCAGTAGTATTAACTAAAGCTACAGCTGTGGGGTCAGGATTGGGAAGAGTTTGTAAAAACTTAAATAGGCTGAGGAACTTTATACATTCTATCTGCCTTTTTAGGGGCAGCAGGCTGCCTATCAGGAAATTGCAGGCAGAGACACACACATCCTACAAAGCAGATAGAACTGGAGGAATTGGTGAAGATTCAGGAAATTCCTTTTGAAATAGCTCACACAATTTTCAGAGGGACTTAGAAACCTCAGTGTACTTAACACTGAAAACACTGACACATTCTGAAAATAGTCTCAAAAATCGAGAAACCCAAAAGGAAGAATCAGAAACTATGCTCTCCTCTGAGTCTGAATCAGAAAACAGAGGAGAAAACCTGTATCTGTCCCTTCATCTTCCCATCCAGATTCTAAAATCTTGAGTCCCTTCAGAAAAAGAGGTATCCCTCTACCAGAAAACAGTAAATAAGAAGGATCAAAAGCCCAAATAAAACTCTGAGCCAGACCCAGTAAATTACTACTGTCTAAAGAAATTTGAGGAGTTTATACATGTTTATATTATTTTATTATTATTATTTTTTTATTTTTACAGAAAATGGGGCCAACAGTGTTATAAGTGACAACATCAGTTTCCCCAGGGATGGGCACAGAATTCTGATGAAACAAGCAACCCTTCCCTGTTCCCTCTATCAGGACTGGCAAGAGTGTTTGTTCCTTAGCCACCAAAGGGGACTTCAACAGGTGCAAAGGACGTGGCTAACTCATGGCACATTGTGGCTCCAGGTGCTACACCAGAGGGATGCAAAGTAAAATATGAGTGGTCTGAGGTAGAACAAATGGCTACAGAAAATTCACCCACCTATGGATGAGGCAAATTGTTAGCCTGCTGTGGTGGCAAAGGCTGTGTGCTTAACTTTTTCTTTTTGCAGTTGGCAGAAGGACCCATTGTTGTACCCACAATTTGTTTCATGATCATGCTGAAAATGGTGGCTGTTTCCCAGGGAAAACAAGCAGCAAGGGCTTTTAAAAAGTATTGAAAAATCACTTTTTTCACCAAAAAGCACAATAAAAAGCACTTTTAAACACTTTGTCAAACGTACAAAGCAAAAAAAGCACAATTTCTCCACAGAAAAAAATGTTTTCATTTAGTTTAAACTGCTTTTAAACGGACAGCAAAAAAGAGCATTCCCTTTTAAAAGTACAGTACAGTCTTGTGACACTCCATTAAAACAAGAACTCCTAGCTTAAAAATAACTTTTCTGAAGAGGAGAATGTTAATAATAAACAAAAGTTATTGAACTGAAGTTTTTTTTTTTATGCAAAAGGAAGTTATCTGCCCAGCAAAGGAATAGCACAAGCTGACTGTTGATCTTCAAAAGCCTAGAGGAGCATAATCTTTGGTGGCATTAAAGTTGTGCAGGGTTTGGCACCCAAACATGTCTTTTAGTCAGCTCAGCTTGAGCTGCCTGACAGTTGCACTCGTGGAAGGTGCCCTGAAGCTTTAGAAGCAGGATGATTCTTAAATCCTTGGCAGGGTATAACCCATATATCTAAGGCTACTGCAGCAGTGATCAGTAGGATGAACATCACCATTTCTTTGAGTACCCTTTCATTTCCTCAGAGTTACTTGGAGCACTGAATATGATGTCTAACCTCCAAAATGTTGTGCTCACAGTTTTGGGAAAGCATAATGTATCACTATCTTTAAAAGGGAGAAATTCCAATAAACAGCTACCTATAAACACAAAGAACATAACTCTGGAAAAAATAAAGCTTATCCATAATACCAACTCCTACATCCAAAAATGTAATGCAGGCAAAATATAGTCTATATACTGTATACTGTATACCTTTTCCAAGAACTCATCAGTCCTTCAAAAAAAAAAAAAAAAAAAAAAAACTGCTGTATGAAAACTACTTAAAAGCTGCTTCTTTCTCCAGTGTTTGAAAGAAGCTAGCAACAAGGCAAGATCATAGACTATATCAAAATAAGGCCAGCTAGCAATACTGCATTACATAAAAACAAAAGGATGTGAGGTAATTAATCAGTGAATAAAACTAATTCAACAGTTCAGCTATTAGTTTACATCCTCAGCTTACCTTGAAAAAGTAATTATTCATGAGTTAAAGGTAATGCTCCGTTTGTAAAAAGTATTAACATAATTTGACAATGCTGGCAAATGGTAATATTTAATTATCAGGGCAGCTTTTAAAAGGGTTAGCTGCAGACCTGATGGGTAAGAGACAATTTTTGACAGATGAAGCCATGCTTCTCAACTGCCCAGAGTTTTGCAACAGATTTTTGGTATATTCCTCATAAAATATGTGATTTTGCTGGGAAATAGTTGAGTACTGAAATCACTAAATAATGATAGAGTTTCAGACTTCATGTCCTTCAGTAAATGCATGCTAATACAAAATCTTTTATTCTAGCAACTTTGTAAATTTATAGTACAACATTTCAAATCTGTCTCTGATTTTGGGCCTGTGTCCCCACATTATTTTTGACTTTGTCAAGAATTCATGTGCTAAGAGGTTGGATCAAGTAAGCACTGCACACACATTCTGTCAGCTGACTTGCTGAGAGTAAACTGATGTCAGAATTCATGCACAGCATGTAGTAAGATGGACAGAAACAGTAAGCATATAAGCAGAAGGAGTTCTTTATAAAACTTTTAATAGTGTCCATTTAATTCAACAACCACATTGCAGTGGTACAACAAGATTCTGCATCTAATGGCCACTGCAAGATCAGTGCTGCTGAATACAGCATTTGTTTTGTGGGGCATGTTTAATTATATATGCATGGGAGTAAGTTTAGTTATTGTGGCAGGAGGCAACAGCATTGCAGATTGCTGCACAAATTTGAAACTTGTGACTATACTCATGGATAGAGTACAAAAAGATGAATTCTAACAGGTTAGTCTTGTATGAACTCCAGCATGTATCGACTGATTTTGTTTAGAAGTTGTGGTAAAGTTTAGGAAGCGGTAGAAGGTTTTTAATTTGCTGTGTGGAATAATGTATTTAAATGCTGAATGGCAGTTCTGATGTTTACAATGAGTATGTTTCACACTCTTTTAGGTGCTTTGAACATCTGTGTACTCTTAGTAGGAAGACGGATAGTGTGATAGAAGAAACTATAGATCAATGTTTTTGAATGTATGATGGTATCACAGTCCACAGAGTTTGTGTATTTTATATTCAAGAAATGGGAGAAAAACATATCCCTAGTCTGAGGTCTAAAATGCGTTCCTACTTGCTTGGTGATCTAAAGAGAGATAATATTTCTTCTTAAAGTGCTTGAAAGCAGAGGCAAAGTCTTCACTTAATGTGATGTCTAACAGTGCACTATAGTGCTTACAATGGTATTACATGCCAGATGGATGTATATGTGATAACCAGATTTTCAAGTACAGTTCTTCCAAAAAAAGTGGTCTGTGCAAATCAACAATTTATTAGACTGACTAGAGAGCCATGTTTAGTTCAAACATACTTAATCACATTTATGTATGTACAGAAACCAGATTAACACTGTGGAGACAGTGAGTGTCACCAGGTATATAAAATGAAAATGTATGTGCGCAGAGCGGTGAGTGTGTGAACAGGACAGTATTAGAAATGGTGCAGTTGGAGCACAGTAATGGTATAAACTTTATCATAAATCGGCAATGCACAACAAAGCTAGTTCATGGAACAATGCAGCATTTCATAAAGACAAATATTGCTATGTGACTAATCTGTGATAGTGTTAATGGTGGATAAAAGGAGCATGAGGTGTTTGTGTGTGTGCACCTGTGTGCCGAGTTGTAGGAAAGACTGTACATGCATGGAAATGCAATGGGAAATAATGTACTACAAATGCAAGTTACAGGATTTCCATTCCCAATGAAAATGAGAGGGAGGTTTGTGCACACTGAATGTGGCTGTAATTAGGTTTAAAGACAGAGCAGAACTGGAAGGTTAACAGTAGCCTATAACATACATTGCCTGTCCCCAGTCATCATTTATCAAGGGTCTGAAAGCCTAACCTGCAACAATGTATTTCATGTTAGGATTTTCCTGATATGCATAGGAGGTACCTGCTATACTGTACTTTTCTGGCTGCACCTCACTGTTGTGGGCAGTGGCATGGTCACATTCACATGATCAGTCAGGAGTACTTCAGCATTTTAACCCAGACATGTGTGCCACGATCCAGTTAGGTAGAGAGACAAGTGAGGCATCAGACAGTACCGGCACACTGTTCACTTACTGTCATCATGAGGACCCTCAGTGAAAAATGAGTGGGTGTTGGTTTTACAGCACAATGCATGAACTGCAATAACAATTGTATGTTGTATGGTCTAAAAACGAGAAAAATGTTCATGGTGGCCATGGTACCAAATTGATAAAGCAGCACAAAAATAAGCAGTGTGGTCCTGTCGTATAATCACATGAAGTACAAACACTTGGAGGATTAATTAGTTATAAAGTTTGTCTTCAATGTCTTGTTGCAAGACTACATAAGAAAGGTTGTAGTTTGTATCTGAAATACTGTTAGTGTTTCAAAGATATATGCACGTATACATGTAGATGCATGCGCATGCATGCACATGCGTGCGCACACACACACACACACACACACACACACACACACACACACACACACACACACACACACACACACACACACACACACACACACACACACACACACACACACACACACACTCACTCTCATTCAATGTTTATAGCTGAAAGACATATTCCTGCAAAGGATCAGGCACTGAAAATGTGTAGACAGACAGGTCTGAAGATAATGTGCTGACTTTGTATTAATACAATAAAGTATTTTAATACAGAATCAAAAAGGTTTACAATGAACAGAGCAACTTGTCTTTTGAAAGATTGCCAACCAACACTGCCTGCACCTGGTTTGTCCATTGTTTCTGCAATTTTATTTGTATCGTCCTTATA
The DNA here is from genome assembly GCF_019279795.1 of Protopterus annectens. Lineage (NCBI taxonomy): Eukaryota > Metazoa > Chordata > Ceratodontiformes > Protopteridae > Protopterus > Protopterus annectens. The sequence continues at coordinate 132,557,789 of NC_056732.1, read as the reverse complement.
CAAAATGCACATCCAAAAACCTATTTGGAAAGAAAAAAAGAAAAAAATGTATTACAAAATGTCAGAAAAACCCAGAGGGGGTAGAATATTGTGACAGGCAATCTAGATGTTCTGTGTTACAGAAAGTCTTCCATCTCCTCATTCAAAGTCATTTTGTTGTAGATAAATGAGCTAGCTATCAGTTTTAAAGGGTACTATTTAACACCCCTCGCTGACACTCCCTACTGGGACTGCTGTAACTACAGAAAAGCAATCTGCACATGTATGGCTATCAAGCAAATGTCACAGCTTATCTGCTTGTGAACTGTAACATTTTGTGGGATTTGCCTTTGCTTACTTAGAGGACATTTATTTAATAACATAGAGAAAGGTAATGTAGCATGTAGTCTCATCATCTGTTGCAATTTTTGGAGTAAAATACAGCCACTAATTGACTGCATTTTGCTTTACTATTTATATATTTTGTTAATGGAGTTTGTCAGGTCAGTTTCTCAAAGACATTAGCTTGTGTCTCTCTGATGGACTGTGACAACTGCAGAAGTGCCTTGAGATCACTGACTAATGTATAACAGGAGGCAGAGTAAGCAAGTCACAGGAAGGTTAGCATATTATCTAATGAGTTTCACAGCACATGGTAAACCCGATCCAAAGAAACACTGCCTGCAGGAATTTCATGCCAGTCAGAGCAGTCTCGAAGAAGGGCCAGTGCAGGTTGACCTAAGAGTAACATGCATGAGTAGTACTAGGAAGGGAATTTCAATGCTTGTATATAAGCTTGCAACTCTCCCATCAAAGCTGCAAAACATACTTTGAAACACAAGATAAAGGTTCAAGGAAAAATATTTTTATTGGAAAATGATAAGGAAAACCTTTGTGAACAGTTCTTTGGTATTAATGCTCTTTGTGGGTTTTTTGATGAACAAAGGCATTTATTTTGTAATATTTTGGTGAAAATGTACATCTGTTTTGTAATTATTTTCATTCTCTACTAATTTCAACATTGTTCAGGTTTGTTTTGTGGTGTTGAGGTGGTGGTGCTGCGGTAGTGTTGTCGCCTCCCAGTATGACATTGTCCTGTTCAGTTCTCAGCTAGAGCATCTTCTGTGTGGAGACATGCGTGAATGGGTGTACCTTCGTTGAAGGTTGTGCGTCAGAGCTGGCAACTCGGCATGTAAAAATCTACTGCCAATCATTAGCGGACCGGAGTTCCTCTGTGGCGACCCCTAACTGGGAAAAGCCGAAAGACACAACAATGACATTCATTAAAATATTTTTTTTCTAAAAAAAGAAAATAAATTGTAAAAAAGAATGTCCAGTTGTTAAATGCTGTGAAGCAAATAACTAGGGAACAAAACACTTTCCAAATCCTAACAAACTGTGAATGGAAAGATTATATTCCAAAGCAAATATTTCATACTCTGTGTCTGTAATTAATATCATCAGATAGGCTGGTTCACAATACAGTACTGACATTATTCAAATTAAAGGGAAGCAGTGACAATACCAGACTATCTGTCTGACAGAACAGGAAACAAATCCAGTTTTACAGTCCTACAGTTATGGCATTACATGAATGCCTCAATCTTCAAATTTTGTGGATTAAATGTCAGATTTTGCATGTTAATTCAGATACATCTTATGATTCAGTAAGTTGACAGAATTTGTAGAGAATTTCCTATAAGGTGAACAGATGACCACTTCATCAACTCTTGGCTTCATGCACTTGGAACAACCCTGATAAATAAGTCCTGGAAGATAATCTCTACTAGAACCAATGGGATTGTTCACCCTTAGAAGACTTGTGCAGTATTACAACTGCATAAAATGGGATGTAAAGTCATGATGCAAATAAATTGAGCTTAGTTAGCATTATCTGTTCTGGTGCAGCCTATCTTTGAAAGGGGTGTCAACAATACAAAATTAGAAAATGACCTAGTTGTTTGTAGCAGCTGCACACAGAATTTTGAAACTTGGTCAGTCAATAGCAAATGTTTATAGAATAAAAATAATGCAGGGAAAAAAGTGTATATGTGAAGAAGAAACGTATCCAATTACAATGGCAAAGTGCATGATTTGGTGGGAAACCTATATTCATTAAGGCTGGTGTGGCCAATACCTTACACCATAAATGCATTCTTGACAGAGTCTACAGAAATAATGAAATTTTAGATTTGTAAGGAAAAGTATTTTTGTGTACTGGGAAGTAGGAGGACTTTTCTGAGTCAAGGCTTAATAAAAGGTCAGCAAGAAAATAAAATACACTAATTTATTATTCTTTCTAACAACTAGAGGACTTCAGGAATATTTTTATATTGAAAGATATTTTTTGTGATTTTTTCTTTTTGGTCTCATGATTCATCCATCACTGATGTCCATGCATTACTCCATTAACTCCTTCAAACTGTCTTGTAACCCTTCATGTAAGGGATAGGCTCAAACTTGTTCTGCTTGACCCCCAAGGTGGGCCATCCCTCTCAGGAGGGTACGTCCTTGCAGTGTATGACCTCTGCGTGAAGCAGTTCCCCTTACTATGTACAGTATTCTTTAATTAGGTGGTGCGTGCATGGTACAGACATCACTACTTTTAATGACTTGCTCATGCCTCACATGGGCTACAGTCAGCAAGTACACTTGATTCTCTACCAGAAGAGATTCCCATTTGCCTGTGAGTCCCTCCCTTGCTCCCCTCCAGGATAAGCATCTTCCCTACCTTGCCAGAAGCCACCTGGGCTGCTAAGTAAACTCAGCTAGCTTGGGCCATAGTGAGGGCTTTATCCATGTAACTCACCAGTGCAGCTCTGAAATGAATTTGTTTCAATAAGAACTGGGTTCATACAGAGATTCAGAAAGAAACACTGCTTGCTATTAGCCCTTTTCATGTTATGGGAATAGCTGGGTATTCTGTTCATGATTCATAGGTTTATAGGTTCATAGGAGATTATTAGGCTAATGGCTCAAGAGCCCTTACAAGCTTAGCCAGTTTTACCCAGTTTATCCTTGGGGAAAGATAAGAGTCAGCAAGTGGGGTTTTGACAATTTTTACAGACTGCTTCTGCCCATAAGGGACATGGGTGCCACCCCAGGAGTGAATTTGCAATTTCCCATCCATTGGTCCAGATTGCCATTGAAGATAGTCAGGGTAGGGCTGTGCTTCACATGAATAGGAAGCCTATTCCAGAGGACAGGCAATCTCTGAGACACATCTGTCTATTCTGCACAATCCGTTCATGTCAGAGATTAGGTTTAGGTCTTTGGAGTGGGTAATCCTTGTGCATTTAGTTTTGCAAATATGCAACATTTCCATCTGTGTTAGGTCAGGCAAAGATCACCCCTCAGTAATCGGTAGGAATCTGAATACAGTGATAGGGCTTTTAAGTGGTCCCCATATCACATGATGGTTATACCCTGTATTTTCTTTTCTTTGGTGAAAAACCTCTGAGGACACTCCAATTGCTGCAGGCATCTGGAGAGGTACATGCCAAATGGTGCAGTTAGTGGTCTGATGAGGGCTGAGTACAGTGGTACTATGCCATCCTTAGATCTGGATTCCATGCCTTTACTTATAAGCTGCTCCACATAGAAGGATTTCCTCACCACCGTGGACATGTGGTGGTCAAAGATCAGATTACTATCTGTCTGAGAACCCAGATCTCTCACCACTGCTTCCACTCTTTGGGGGGTGCTATCAATACTGTAATTAGCAGGAGCATTTGATTTCCCAAAGGATATTATTATCTACTTCTTCACATTTAGTTTGATGACTTGGCTCTGATGCCAATCATTAGTCTGTGTCAGACCTTTCTGTAGAATGTCAGCATCATTTGGGAAGTCAATGATGGCCCCCAACTTGCAGTCAACAGCAAAACTGGTGAGTCATAGACCATCATTTGATTACTTAGCAAGGGTGTAAAGGACTGAAAAGAACATCTAGAAAATCAATGACATGCATTATTTAAACGGTATTGTACAGGATATTAATAAATATTGTAGAGGCCTGCATCATATATAGGTCAGATTACTCCAGCATAGATGCATATTAACAATTATGATGTTATCCATTTCTTCTGGTTGGTATGGAAGTCACTAGGCATCTGCCAAATACTTATAAAGTCCAACAATGTATCTTGATAATATTTGATTATGCCTGATACCTCTCGAGAGCAGTAGTGTTGAAATGGTAATTGCAAATCATATAGCACTACTGGTTTGTTTGAAATAATCAACAGGCTTACCACTGTCAAACTGCCTGACCACACTATCCCAAAACTCAGTATACTAAAGCAAAAGGCAGCAAACTATAGGCTCTTTTAAAATTTCTTTTATTCGGGTTGCTGTACCCCTGATGTTGGGGCTTTGCATCCCTAGAGCTAGTGATTAGGCATTTATTTATGTATTCTTTGTTAATTAACTGCATTAGTCACACTATTTATTTATTTATTTATTGCATTTGTTTACCGGGATAAGTCCACTGGGCCTAAAAGAGCCCATTTTCAGTGGAGGCCCGGGGAGAAAAGCTCCAACGAGATACAGAAAAAATATAAACATTAATTAGTACAGAAGCAGAAACAGTGTTACAGATAGTAAATATAGTAACATATACAGAATATATACATAAAAGCAAGAATCTAAAACGGTGTTCAGATACAGAAACAAAAGCATAGACAATAATAAATGTATAAAAGAATGCTTACACAATAAATCCACCACCAATGCCCTACCAAGTAAAATATGAACAACATCCTTAACCACCACCACCACCACAGACTTATGATACAGAACCACAATGGCAGACTGGCAATCAGTCCCCAAAGACCAAATCACCCCCCCACCACAAAACCTCCCATTGCAAACAAGAAGCAGAAGACATTTTGCCCACATCTAACAAACAGACAATATCAGAAGAAAAGGAAGAAATTCAAGAATGCATGATACCATTTATATTACAAAAAACAAAGACAGGTCAGCCATCAGTAACCAAACTACAATCATCATCCAAAGCCCTTTTAGTGCATTTAAGCCTTAAAAACCTCCATTTGGAACCTGACGTCTCTGACTGGGACTCAGGCAGATCAGAACTAACATCTGCAGACACCCCATGCAACCTCCTATTGGAGTCTAACATTTCAGTCCCCATAGGAACAACATAGAAAAATCGGTGAAAGGGGAATCCAGGTAGAAAAGCCAGTAACTACAGGGCCTGGTGAGCTAATAGGCAAAGAACTCACCTCAGAATCCCCAGATGGAGTAACAGGTACTGAAGCTGGTAAAGAAGGAAGTAGTGGGTCAGGAATGGGATCCACAGCCTGCTACAAAGAAACATCAGCAGGCACAACACTAGAAGCTATTTCAGAGCCAGTAGCAGGCAAAACAATAGAGGTCTCAGCTGAAGTAGATGCTGCAGGGGGCACAGTAGGACAACCAGTCCCCAAAAGAACATAAACACAAATGACACCACTGTGGACAAGCCCTAACAAAATGGCGAGACAACCCACAATTAGTATGTCTCCTACATGCAGACACCAAATGTGAGAAGTCACTGCAAAGGAAGCATGATTTAGGCTGTCCTGCATATCTCAAAATACCCCTTTGACCAGCCAAAACCAGGCCAATGGGAAACTCCAGTATCTAGCACATATAAGGCAACCCAAGCTTTCCAGGCCCCATCTCAAGTGCCACAGCATCAGTATCAAAAAACTCTCTCACAGAAAAGAAAAACAGCTGCACAATGTGAGAGTAAAAACTCTTTAACATGAGCCTCAGTAACATAAAATGAATGAAAATACAAAATAATTACGTGTATAATGAATATCTGCTTCAGGCAACACATAGTCAGACTAAGGCTTCTGAGAATTATGCTTAGAAAAAATGGAAATAGAAGCAGCCTGTTGAGTTTCAAACTAAACATCAACAAAAAACAACCCTTCCCCAATGAATAATAACACACAAAGACTGAACTGAAATAGACAAAGGCTTTAACAAAGAATGCCAAATAAACTTACGTGATAAATGCTGAACTGAAGCAGATTTTAAATGCACCGAAGGTTTAGAAACAATGATTGCCTGTCAATTACACCCAAGTTGACTTCCAGAAACAGAAACTGTCATTTTTACCACAGCAGCATAGTATTTAGCTTTAGAAACAATAGTAGAGGGAACAGAAGTTACAGCACTAGTAGAAGTAGCCGGCTTTTCCACTCAAAACAGTAACACTGAAGAGGATGTCAAACCACCCACCACTACACATGCACATAATACCACTACTCATGCACATAATACGCATCCACACATAAATCAACATACATGGAAGTTCTCTCAAAAAACTACACCACAGACCTCCAAAACAAAAGACTGCTACAACTAACACAGTTCCCACAGCAGCCAAGACACATATCAACACCAGTGTCTCACCTACCAAACCCTTAAGGCATTAACACTCAAAAAACAAATTTATTTGTAAGTGGAGACTCCATAGTGAGACGCACGGATGTCCCACTCATTAGGTTCCAGGATTCATCAGATCATGCATGCACTCAGGTCTCTCAGCATCAAGTACCATTATGACTCTGTCATAGTTCATGTTGGAGTCAGCGACCTGAGATGTACCTCACTGGACTATACAAAGAGAGACATGATTGAGTTCTCCAGGTATGTGTCCCAGGCAGGTATGTCCCTAGTCTTGAGCAGCATATTACCCTCAACTAGAATGATGCTACAGTATAAAGAAAACAACGATCAATTTCAATAATTGGCTTAGTTTTCAGTGTCATTCAAAGGGGATTCAGTTTCTGTCAACCTGGCATAACATGGTCGACAAACCTTGCTGCTTTGTTTGCACCTGGGACCACTAGGCTTTTGGCTGCTGGCAACAGCTCTTGCCTCCCCCATAGTGCCTTTATTTTAGGCAAGGTCTCAAAAACAAAAGTGCTAATGTGAAAATTGTCAACCATAACAAAATAAGGGTTATACTGCTAAATGCTAGGATCTTAAACTAAAAACTGCACACCCCGGAACCTGTTTTGTCACTGGAGGATGTAGCTGTCTTTGCAATCACAGAAACCTAGTTCAAGGCCTTAGAGAGTACCCCAGCCTTGCAAAGCTACAATGCCTTCCACACCTTCAGAGAGAATCAAAGAAGGTGGTGTTTCTATCTTTATTAGAGATAAATTCACCTCCCATCTAATTAAGCTGGACAACTCCATAGAGTTTCTCCTAGTTCAGATTATTGTGGGTAAGACCCCCATTTCAAGTCATAGCTAGTTATAGATCCCCCTCCATGGATCATGATGCACATGAGACCTACTTGACAAAATTGGAATCAATCCAAATATTGACAAACACTCTGGTCATGGGGGATTTCAATTATCCCACCATCAACTGGGAAACCTGCTCTAACCCTAACTCACTAGAGCATAAGTCCCTTGACTTTGTTAACTCAAATGCCCTGGAACAAATTGTTCAAACCCTGACAAGAGGAACAAACACACTAGATCTGGTCCTCACTAACATGACAAACAGATGTACTTCCGCAGCTGTCAGACCCTCATTAGTTAAATCTGACTACAATTCAGTCACCTTCCAACTGGCACTAACACCAGAATTCACTAAGGGCAATGTCAGACTACAAAACTCCACCAAGGCAAACTACACTCTCCTAGGGAAGGTATAAATGCATCCCAAGCCCCACCCCCAGATGGAGGTGGTAACTACACCAGAGCTTACACTAAAGCCCTGTACAATCACTTGTATAAGTGTATAGACTTGGCTGGTAAGAATCAAAGCCAGAGCCCCAAGTAAAAACAAGCTGCCCTGGTGGACATTCATCATCAACAAACTTTATAATGAGCAGAAATAGTTGCTGTCTAAGAAAACTAAGGTGAGACCCCAACAATGGAAAAGCACCCTCCTTAGCCTCAACAGGCAAATAAGACAACGTCAAATCCTCGAAGGGTAACTTTGAGAAAAACTTAGCAAGCGATCACAGCCAGAGATAACCATAAGGCCTTTTACAGCTATGTAAGTAGCCTAAAAGGTAGGACCCCCGGCATGTGCTGAACTAGTGACTAATGGAATCGCACACACTGATCCCGCAAAGATAGCAAACCTGCTAGCGGACAGATTTGGTGAGAATTTCACTCCCTTATCCCCTCCAGACCTATCACAGACCTTGCCCCCATCTTTTCCCCTACCCTACATATCCGAAGAGCAGGTCATTAAAGCCATGCCTAAGGCAAAAAACACAGCCTCTGTGGGACCAGATGGCATCCCAGAATGTCTTCTAAACAAACTAAAACACGAAGTAGCATCACCATTAAGTACCCTATTCAATTACAGCCTAACCACAGGCTTTGTTCCTGCGGAATGGAGAACAGCTACAGTTATTCCTCTCCACAAAGCTGGCTTAGCAACAGACCCAGGGAATTATAGATGCATAAGTCTGACCAGCCTCATCATCATCATCATCGTCATGATTATTTATTTATTTATTGGCATGTGTTGACTGGTAAAGTCCACTGGGTCAAAAACCCATTTTCAGTGGAGGCCCGGGGAGAAAAGGTCCAGGAAAGATACAAAATATTAATACAAAACGTAAACATGTGTATAGTACAGAGACATAGTGTTGAGTTTTAGTACAGACTAACATTACAACTTTACATAACTTGCGTATATTAACATTCAAAAGAAATTGAACAAATATCATTTAGAAATCTAGATAAATTCAAGAAAGAAATTGTGTTGATCTAACAGTAGGATGTTCCAGAATTAGTGCAAGAGAAGTTAGAAAGGTGAAGTAAAATTAGAGTTTTTAAACTCATAATTGAAAGGGCTTGTAAAGAATTTCTAAGTAGTTTGCAAGATGTAAGTTTGTAGCAAAGAAGAAAAAAATAAAGTGGATGTTTAACTTTATTTATAGTGGCTTAGACATATATACACATGTGCAGGTATGATTGTTAAGGTAACGGCCTTTAAGTGTAGATTTAAATGTTTTTATAGAGTCTGATTGAGTGATTGAGGGAGGCAGAGCATTCCATAGTTTGGCAATGGTATTGGAATTCAGACTTTGTCCATCCCGTTTGTTGGGTTTGGTTATGCTTAAGAGTTGTTCATTACTAGATCGTAGATATATGGGTGTGGTGTATGGTTGTAGTATAATTCGAAGAGAAGGGCACTTGTCAGGGTTATTGACCAGTTTGTGACCAAGAGTTAGTTGGGTATAGGTTAGGTAATGGCGGAATTCAAACCAGCTCATTTCTTTAATGGCCAGGCAATGGTGTGTATGATGTGGCATTCTAGAGGCAAACCGTGCTATTTTATAGTAGCAAGACTGAATGATGTGTGGAGGTTGGTGAAGAGGCGGCTTCCATACAGGAGGAAAGGGAGTAGCAGACTGTCATGGACCTCATATATAAAGACATAGGTGAACTCCAAACCCTGGATCCAACCTAATTTGGCTTCATCAAGGGCAGATCTTGATGTTAAATCAGGTGGATTTCTTCGAAAATGTGAACAGGGCCATTGACAAGGGCAAATCTGTGCACACAGCACACCTCAAATTGGCAAAGGGCTTTGTTGCAAGATGGGTTACCAACTAGCTCACAAATCGGTCACACACTATCAAAGTAAGTGACTCCACACCAACCAGCAAACTTGTCACCAGTGGGGTATCACAAGGGTCAGTGATGGCCCCCCTACTGTTTGGTATATACTTCTCAGAAGTTCAGGTCAAAACTAAAGAGTTGTGGATGACTGCAAACTGGGTGCAATTACTGAATCCCCACATGATGTCGATATACTTCAGGAGGGTCTTAAGCAGACCAACGACTGGTGTCTTAGTCACGGTCTCAAACTCAGAAATGCAACATCATTCCCTTCAATAAAAACAATGTCCCTTCACACTGTCAAATTAACAACAATACCCTATGTGCCTACAAAGTGGTAAGATTACAAGTAGACTGTGACCTTAGCATTGACCACCATGTGCCTACTGTGGTAAGGAAGGCTTTCTATGTGGCACACTTATTAGCAAAGGCATTGCCTCTAGAGCAAAGGAGGTTATAACCCCCTATACTCATCACTAATCAGGCCGATAGCTGAGTATAATGCCCCTTTTGGCATGTACTGTACAAGGCAGCTGTAGCAATTGGAGAGACCTCAGGTTTCTAAGAAGGTCAAGGGACTCCAGCATGTGCCTTACACAGACCGACTAAAGGCACTGTCACTATACTCAGTATCATATAGACTTCTTATGGAAAACTTATGCCTGGCTTACAGAGCAATCTCTGACCCAAACCTAATGAGGTTGTTTTAAATCAAATGGGCCTACAGCTACCCATTCCAAAGACCTAAATATGGTCTGTGACTTAAATAGGATATGCTGGGGGGACAGATTTCTCTCCCAGCAACTGCCACATCTTTGGAATAGGCTACCAATTTATATGAAGCAGACAGCCTCTATGACACTGTTCAAAAGGAACCTGGACAAGTGGAAGCAGCATCATAAATTCTTATTGGGGATAGCACCCACAACACTCCTGGACATGGGCAGTCACTACTAAATACAATATGGCTTATTGACTAGAGTATCTGTGATATTACATTGGGATGAAATGATTAGGCTTGAAATGACTACCAGGTTGATAGTCTAGTAACCTCCTATGATCCTATGATCGTATTATCTATAGCTATAGATAATAGATATATGCAGTTGTGTTTAAGCAATACAAGACAGTAACAGGCTATACAAGTTGCATATTTTGATGCTTTTTTTACATTTATCTATATGTGTGTGTATGTGTCATACTTGTTAACCTGCAAACACTGAAAACTGAAACAAAGGCCCTTGAAAAGTAGGAACATCCAGCCAAAAATCTGAATTGCTACTTAGCATAAAACTTGAATACCAAATAACACATAACTCTTCCCACTTCCAGTAAAGGATACTACTCAGAAATACATGTTTAGTAGGGTTGCCAGCTTTCTTTGTGGCTAAAACCGGACTAAGGTCACGCCCCTTGCATCACCCATAACTCCGCCCATTCCCACCCCCTCTCCCATCCATGCCCCACCCATTGTGTGACCTCATCATGACACCAGTTGATGGGAACGCCCTCTTTTTCTGTTCTGGATGCCTGCTTTCAGCCGATTTCTCCCCAGTTGTCATAAACACTGTTAAAAACTCTCACTCTGCATACTGTTTTGTGCTTTATTCTACAGTGATTACAGATATTTGGATTTAATTTAAAACATTTATTTAAAATTTTATAGCACAAGCTACTGATACACATATGCTAAACAAAGCAATACAGTCTCACAATAAAAACAGACTTAGCATTAAAACTACTCTGCCTTTAAATCTCACATTCATCTAAACAGCATTGCACATTGTTTTCCCAAGTTTGGGATGATAACATTTTAAAATGTTCTAAGAAATGACAGTATTAACAACAATCATATCTTACATTAATAACACAGACCTGAAAATGTATAGCATGGTCTGAAAATACATGTTTAGTATAAAACAATACATAATGACACAAATGGTCTTGCAGCTTTTGAAAAATGAACCTATGCCTTTTATAGAAAGCTACAGAGCATATGCTTAATGTGGACAACTAATGGATGGTCAGAAACTAGCAGGGTCATCAGTTTACACACCTTTGCTATACCAATCTCAGCTCCGAAATGAGGGACAAGAGCAAACAAAGGCACAAAAAACTGCTCTTGTACATTTAGAAAGCTGCTAGAGTAATATACTGTGTTAACAGCATTCAGAAAAAAAGCATTGTAAGTCTGAAATTGAATTGTGTGTCATTATTTAGTGCAATGCTGTATGCTAAATCCAATCATGTTACTCTAGCAACGTTCGAGGTTTATCAGAGTAACCCCACTGTCCGCTGTATGCTAAATCCAATCATGTTTCTCTAGCAACGTTCGAGGTTTATAGGAGTAATCCCACTGTCCGCTGTACACTAAATCCAATCATGTTTCTCTAGCAACGTTCGAGGTTTATAGGAGTAATCCCACTGTCTGCTGTATGCTAAATCCAATCATGTTTCTCTAGCAACGTTCGAGGTTTATAAGAGTAATCCCGCTGTCCTCCTTTCCATTTTCATTTTTTATCTCTAAGTGCACATACGATGGAAGATCATTCTAGGGGTTTCTTCATGAATCAAGTGTGATACTGCCATGATCGTACTGCCAGAAAATGTCTTAAACATGCAAGTTATATCTATTTGTGTTTAAATATTTGGCACCTCAAGCCTTACTCAGACTGCTGTATGTATGTCATATGGTCTGGCTTCTGGTACACTGCTATACAATCTGAAAGTAAAGCCAATGGAGCTAATAACACAATATCCCATATATCACCTCTAGTTTAAATTTGAAACACTAAAGCTGAGATGTTATAAAGTGTCAGGGGTGATTATATTTAAGTTTGAACTGAATTGAAGCAGATCAAGTTATTTCATAAAACATGGTGCAGCTTAACCTTAAAAAGGCCCATTGATAGGTTTATGGCAGTTGGAAATTATGATTCTAGAAATTCTATTTTTTCCTGACTGCAAACAGAATGCAAGGAAGCTCGGAAAGGCAGAGTAAACTATATTTCTACATTTCACTCAGGAGGAAGGAAGCCATGCATGTTCAGACTCCTTGTTGATTTGTCAGGAAAAAAAACATGCTTTACACAGAACAGACCAAAATATGAGTCAATATCAGACATCATTTTGCAGAATCAGGGAAAATTGACAGCATCTACATGATATATTCCTTAACCTCCCATGCATACCTACACACACACACACACACACACACACACACACACACACACACACACACACACACACACACACACACACACACACTACCTTCATTGCTAAAGCTGCTTTCCCGATGCTGGCTTCTGCTGTGCCTTCCCCGTTTGAAGTTAAACAGTATCCAAAGTGGAACTGCTGATACTCGCTTAAATGCTGCCACTACGATCAAAGTTGAACTCTTGTTGCTCGCTTGCATTCTGGAAATGCTGCCTTCCTTAAATGCTGGCTTCTGCTTCCCGCTCGCACTACTGGAAGTAAGCTCCTTGAGCTCAATTCCGACAGGCTGGTAGCCCTGAGGGACCTGATGTCATTGCGCACATGATGACATCAGCGTCAGCGCCGCAAAATTTAAAAACAAAACCAAAGTCCGGTTTTGAATGGAATTTCTAACCAGACAACTTTTCAAAAAAACGGACATCTGGCATCCCTAATGTTTAGAGAGTAACAAAAATGATGGAAAAAATATAAGCACATGACCAAAGAACTAGTGTAAAATCTATAAACTTCAATGAACTGTATTTTAAACTTCTACCACAGAAGGTAATTTATTTTTGCTTCAGAAAAGGGGAGCTTTAAGATGTGTGTCCTCTTTCTTTAAACTATTCTTACCACTAGTATGATGACCATGTAGTGTGGTTTTCTATGTACTAGACAACTTTAAAAATACATGTAAGTGGAGGGGGTCAGAAAATTGTAAATTAAGCCTGAAAATAAGGACATACCTCCCAGAGGGGTAAATTAGACCTGAACATAGGAACATTCCACCAAAACAGGGGCAGTTGAGAGGTCTGTTGTGTGTGTGGTGTGTAAATGCGTGTGTGTGTGTGTGTGTGTGTGTGTGTGTGTGTGTGTGTGTGTGTGTATGTGTGTGTGTGTCTGTGTGTGTGTCTGTGTGTGTGTGTCTGTGTGTGTGTGTGAGTATATGTTTCTGCTGCCATATATAGTCCCGAAAACTCTGAGTAAAATTTGCATTACTTTAATACCAATGAAAAAGTACAGTCAGGAGTCAGGTTTCTAGTGCAGAGTGCTGGACTAGATCTGTCAGAATATAACCATCATTGAACACTTTACCTGAGTTTATTGGTATACAGTTTAAAGACCACTGGAAAAAAATTCTTGTAACATCAAATGTACTTTCTTGAGTCCCATCTATGTCACATTTTGTTGATGCCTGTCTTTCTTTCTAAATTTAACTCAAGATTTTCTCTGTCATACAGAGTCTATACTTAACTCTGCTTCTCTTGAACTTTCAGGTCAGAGGTCAGAGGTCAGTTATGTTAAGGATTCTTTTAGCAGTATGAATGTCTCAAATATCACAAAACAGTAATGGCTTGCGTTTACTTGTAATGTGCCCAGCACCATAAGTTCTGTAGACATATATTTCTTAGTACATTTATGTATAGCTTAGAGGTGGGTACAAAAGTCAAACAAAATAGCAAGAACAGCAGGTGTAATGCAACCAATATGAAAATTGTATTACATATATTAGACAAGTGCTTAATATTTACATATTCTCAAGTTTGCATGCTGCTGTTTTGACAGGAGATCTCAGATCAACTGTTATAATATGTTCATGGCTGTATAATATATGTGATTGCAAAGAATATTGAGTAAAAAGATCATGGCCTACATGCCTTTCAACCTGGAAATATCAAAAATGTGGACAACGGCCCATGAAAAATAGGTACAACTGGCCAATAATCTGGATGCTGATTAACATAAAATTTGCATACACAATTATGTAACCCCACCTGCTCCAGTGGAATTGTGGAATACCAACATGAAGATTGAAGTCACTAAATACTAAATAATGGCAACCACTTGAATTTCAGACTTCATATTCCTCAGAAAATACATAATAATGCAAAACCTGTTATTCTAGCAACTATCAGAGTTTACAGGAGCAATATTTAAAATCCGTCCCAATTTTTTGGCCTTTGTCCTACCGTTATTTTTGGCTTTGTTCAGATTTCTTGCTCTGAGAGATTGAGAGGTATGACTGAAACTCAAATGTATGGCATTATTTAGCGACTTCAATCCTCTCTGATTTGCTGTAAAACTGCTTATTTTATTTGAAACTCACGAAAATTATGAGGCAAAAATCTGGATATTCTGAAAAAATCTGGACAGTTGAGAGGTACGTTTGCTGGTACATTTGGTGCAAGTAAAGCATGAATTGCTCTTCTTTGCGTGAGTATCAAATAACTACCACACGCCATTTATTTACCCCATTTCCATTCCCTGATATTCACCCTTTTTATACTTTTAACTATTTTCTTGTGATAAAAATATGGATCACAGACACACTCAAGCATACAAAAACAAATGACGTTAGTGTTTATACAGTCATGAGCAGATGCAGAGCAAGTTACTCTCTAAATTTATGTTTTAATAGCAATGTTTACAGTTTGTCTTCTGTTGGGTGCCTGTTTTGGTGGGACTGCTGCACCTTAAGTAAACATAAAAGTATAATCTGCACAAGACATTTAGAAGGTCTCTGAAGTACATAAGCAAAATGTCATTCTTAACCATATGGTAGTTACAGTGAAACATACAGCAATAGTATAACTCACTCCAACTTGTTCAGTCCCTCCAAGTGAGCAAACCCCAACCCAAGACTAATTTTGCAAGATTAGAGGAACCTTACTCACAAAAGAAAATGTCCTCAGTGTAGCTACTCCATAGCTTGTCCTGGGTCTCATGGTACTGGTTCACAAACAGCACTGTGCCTGTCGAATTACATGCCATGATGTAGAAGCTGGCTATGGAGAGCTGGTCAAATGCCTGCTCTAATTCCATGAACTTGTGGTAAAAGCAGGACATGTAGTTGTCCAGTGGTCAGTTGGGGTCACGACTCTCACTCAAGCTTTCCCCAAGCACTTGTTTGGCCAGGACAATGCATCCACATAACATGACATGCCCCATTCTCCAAAATTGTCCCGCACCAGGATGTAGGACCCTTGGTAGTCCAAGGTGATGATGCCGGGCTTCTTATCAGAAAATACTGACCAGGCTGAAGTCAAGTCAGTGCTATCATAGGAGCTCTCTTTGAGATCAGTCTGACAGCCTTCATCACTGAGTGAGCTCTGTTTGGTGTTGGGACTTAGCAGTTTGACAAGGTCATGGAGCTAAAAGTACTCGGTCTCTCTCAGAAGTTGCTCCTTCTCCAGAAAGTGATAAGGCAGAACAAGGTGCCAGTCATGGAGGTAGTCTAGAACATACTTGAAGAGGAAGCCATCTTAACTAATGAAAAATTGGCTACAGTTATCTCGGGGCAAGTCCATGAGGCTAATCCTGGAAAACATGGCATGCAAAGTGCTGTCCTGTTCAAGTGGGTAAAGTAAAAGAAACTGATGCAAGCAGCTAAGCGAGAGCCATCACAGAAGAAACTAACTACTCAGAGGCTCGCTGTGCATCTTTGTAGTAGTATCAGTGGTCGACAAAAGAAGTTTAATGTAATAATTATCCTATAATTTGATTAAACCATCCTTAAGTTCCTGTTTAGGAAATGGGTGGCAATGGGTGTTGGGGTATAGTCATGTAGGCAGTCTGATACACAACTGCTAGCAACATCACCACTCATGGTTTGAAACTACCACCCCACTCTCCGAGTCTGACAGGCAGTCCGGCACTGCCTCACAAAGCTGATGTCATCACGCACATCCCTGCACATGAATGATGTTGCTGAATATGCTGTCAATGCGTGATGATGTCAGCCATAACTTAAAAATGTAAATAAAAATAAAACCAAAATTGAGAAATTGAAGGGCCACTCAGAAATTTGTGGCACCCCATTATTTTGCCCTCAAAACCATTAAATACCAAGGAATTTGGTATGGTTGAGAGGTATAGTGGCTCTCTTTAATTTCCCAAATCTTTTGGGTTTCCTAACATCATGGCGGGAATGGACTCCATTCTTAAGTCAAAGTACGATTAAAGTTCATGAAATTGGTATTGTTTCAATCTTTGATGTCAGCCAGAAGTGCTCTTTGAAGCAGCCGCACTGTACCCAGTAATGACTCCTTCTGTAATTTTTATGAAGTTACATGAATCGGTAACATATCTAAATAAAATTGTAGATTATTTTTTATAAGAACCATTGCTCCTAATAAGATTGGATCTGTCTGGGTATCTTTCTTCCACATCACTCTCATTTCTGCCTGCAGATCCTGATATTTTATGACTTTGTGTCTCTCTGTACGTAAGACACTGTAGTCACTAGGTGTATCAATTTTTATGATCAATGCTACTTTTGTCTTTTTTTCATGGACCACTATATCTGATTTTCTTGCATCTAGCTTTTGAACTGTTGGTAATGGGTGATCCCATGTGATGTAGACTTCATTTTCTATGATGCTTTGGGGCTCATGTTTCCAGTGTTTTCCAGCTACTTCAATATGATAATGTTTGCACCATCCCCAGTGCAACAGTCGTGCTACATTATTATGCCTTTCAGTATACAGTCCTTCTGCCATTAGTATGTCACAACCAGCAACCAGGTATGCAACTGTTTCCAATTCTGTTTTTCAAAACCTACATTTATCTGTTTCTCCCACGTGCTCAATGGACTTTGTAAACCAATGTGTACATAGTCCACTATATTGGGCTGTCAATATTATCCTTTCATCTTTGATTTATTTTATTTTACATTTGTTAACTGGGATGGTCCGACTGGACGAGCTCCATTTACAGCAGAGGCCGGGGATAAAATCTCCACTTAATTAATACAACAGACAATGATAATAATACATAATGTAAAGTAAAGACTTTGTTATTGAGCAGTATTTTGTGCATAACAGAAAAGTATGCAAAGAAAGATCATATCAGCAATATATGCAAGTGAACATTAAGTTAGTCCTCAAAATATAGAGACAGAGATCACAACATTTCCAAATGTCAAGGGATACCATTTGTTACTTCCATTTTTACTGAGGGCCTGATAATTGGAGAGAAGAGAGAAAGATGGTAGTAGCATACACTAGGATTACGTAACACATGGACATAGCCAAGAGCTAATAAGATGAGCCTTAAGGGAGTTTTTGAATTGTTTGGTATTAGGTGCAGAAGTCACCCAGGGAGGGAGATTATTCCAACTTTATGCTATACTGTTAGAAAATAGAGCTTTACCTGCTGTGTTGTTGGCTGTGGAGATAGAAAGGAGTGATTTGTTGGCAGAGCGGAGTAGTCAATTTGGAATATAGTTAGTCAGTAGCTCCATAAGGGCTGGAGTTTTTTCAGGATATTTTAGGTTGTTATAAGCTATGACTAGTTGGTGGTAGGTTAATAACTGTGGGAGCTCAAGCCACTGAAGTTGCCTAAGAGGTATACAATGGTGTGTTCTAAAGAGGGAATTTTTTGCAAACTTGGTGATTTTGTTATAACACGACTCAAGATTCTCCAGGTCAGATTTTCTTACATAGGTGAGAATAGGTGCTGCATACATGAGTGTGGATAGGTGGGTTTGAGCTAGGGTGACCCGAGCTTGATCTAATAAAAAGTATTTTTGTCTGGATAGGGACCCCAATTTTTTGTGTACCTTTTTAATAGTTTGAGAGATATGGATGTCAAAGTGTAGGTTGTTATCTATTTCGACGCCAAGCAGCTTGCTGTGGAGAGAGGGTGAAATGACAGTTCCATTACTGGAGGGGATAGAGAAGGAGAGTGGAGTAGTTTTTGACTTGTTTGGGGTAAATAGAAGTAGTTTTGTTTTATTGGGATTTAAGATAAGTTGAATATCTATGATCCACCTTTCTACTGAGGTAAAAGATTCCTGGGCAAGATGCTGCAGGGTGGTGAGATTTGGGGCAGAGCAGATCAGGGTGGAATCATCTGCATACTGTCTGAGTGAAGCCTGTAGGGTAGAGGTATGTAGATTATTGGTAAAGATAGAAAAGAGGAGTGGACCAATTATGGAACCTTGAGGTACACCAATGGTAGTTGGGAGTAAAGATGATATAACTCCTTGCCATTGGACAGCTTGTTGTCAGTCTGACAGTTTTTAAACCATGCCAAAGTGTTAGGGGCAAAGGATAGAGAGGTAAGAGTATCTATTAGAATGGAGTGGGAAGCCATGTCAAATGCTTTGGAGAGTTCCATGAATATAGCAGATACAAATCTGTTGTTATTTCTATGTTGGTTAACCAGGTTTGTGAAAGAGAAAAGGGCTAAAGTTGTGCTGTGGTGTGGGCGGAAACCATGTTGTGTAAAGGAGAAGAGATTGTTAGAGTCTTGGAAATGCATGACCTGAGAGTGTATGCATTTCTCAAGTATCTTTGATAAAGGAGACAGAATGGCTATGGGCGATAGTTAGAGAAATCATAGGAATTCCCACCCTTATGAATGGGGATAAAGTAAGAGATGTTCCATAGTTGAGGGATGTGAGATTCCTGTATGGAGTGGTTGATTAAGATTGAGATTAGGTAGGATAGAGAGTTGGCAGCCATTTTAGGAAATGAGCAGGTGTACCATCTACTGCAAGAGTAGTGGGTTTAAGTTTTAAGAGGTATTTTTTTATTTTTATGGTTGGGACAGGAGAAAATGATTTAATGGATTCAATAAAGTGGTGATTAAATTGGGAGGCTATATCACTATCTGTGTTTGTAGAGGTGGAGGTGGGAGCTGGTGTGGAGGTTTTACCAGGTTTTAGTAGGGAGTTTATTGCCAGCCAGAACATTTGGGGGTTACTGAAGTGTTTATTTTGAATATCTAGAAAGTAGTTCTGTTTATCAAGCTTTGTTTGTTTTTTGACCTGATTCCTAAGGTGTTGTTGGTTTTGTTTGGATAGACTAGTGTTATCTTTCTTCTAGGTTTTCCATGCCTTGTCTCTGGTTTTTAATAAGGCTCTAGTGGATTTAGTAAGCCAAGGAGCATAGTGTTGCTTAGCTCTAATTTTTCTTACTGGGGCAACTGAATCAAGGATATTAATAAAAGTACTATTAAAATAGTCCACTGATTGGTCTAGGTCAAGGCTGTGTCGTGGTTCCCAGTTACATTTTTTTAATATAGTGTTGAGTTCCAGAGGGTTAACATTGCAATCGTTTCTGACTTGTCTATAGACTGTAGGTTTGGATAAGTTAGTACATTTTCGTAGGAGGAAATTAGGGAGATGGTCACTAAGTCCATCAGGTAGAGTACCTACTTGGTAATTATGTTCGGGGTGATTTACTAATGTCCAGTCTAGTATAGATTCCTTATCCTTATGGGATTTTATGTCTACTCTAGTTGGTTCTTGAATGAGTTGAGAAAATCCATATAGGTTGATGTGGTTAGTGTGGGCTTTTAGAGTTAGAGGCTAGCCAGTCAATGTTTAGGTCAGCTAATAAAATAGTTTCCTGTGGGAGATTATCTTTTGACCTTTGTAGAATCTCCACAATTATTGGAGCATTATTACCTGGAGGGATATATGCGCAGAGAATATTGGTGCTCTTTTTCTTATTTAACAGTAGGACAAAGCCTACAATCTCAGCAGTATTAAGTTTAGGTAGAGGAGTTAATAGAGTTTGGAGAGAAATTGTATTTTTATAGACAATTGCAATGCCCCAACCCTTCTTTCCTGTTCTATCTAGCCATAGGATATTATATCCTGGAGGTAGAATTTCTTTGTTCTATGTGCTGGGTTTTAGCCAGATCTCTGCTATAGTAAGGATGTAGGGGGAGTAGTGAGTTATGAATGTGTGTAAGCGAGGAAGTTTGTTTGATGTACTGCGAGAGTTAGATTGATGAGTAGATCTGTAGTGTGTTTGTTTGGGAGTATAATGTTGCTTGGCCCTGGATTTGGGTGAATATCCCCCAAGGTAAGGAGGTATTTCTTTAATGAAAGTTGAAGCTTGTTAGTTTGTAGAATATCTATGTGGAGTTTGCTTTATGTTTTTCTAGTGTAGAATAGTGAAACATACTTGTTACATAAAAATAGTATTGTGTTGTCACTAAATAAGGAGGGGGCTATAAGAAAGCTTATGTGTGTAATAATAGGTGTGAAGGTATGTGTTGTATGGTAGGTGGTGTGTGGTAGTGGTATGTTTGTGTGTAAGGATGTAACGTAGGTTAGAGTTGTGAGGGTTAGTAGGAGAGATGAAAGTAAGGCCTGCATAGTTTGGGTTTGTGGTATTTGGATGCAAGTGGCAAATTAGGGGTGTGGTTAGAGTGGTTGCAGGTGAGGGGCTGTAGGGAATGGTCAGGTGATTGGGGGTTAGAATAGATGTAGAAGTAGTGGGGGTGTGTGAATTGGGGGTAGGGTAGGGGAGCAGACTGAGCCGAGCGTAGCGAGGCGAATGGAGTGAGGCTCAGCCACTGTGAGATTACAGAAACAATCAGTGAGCTCTAATCAGAGATAGCAGAAAAAAACAGCCAAATTGGGGTAAGTTCAGTATATCTGCTTCCCTGTAGTGCAGTGGTAGACTGTTGGCAGTGTGTTGCCACCTGTTGGCCAAAGTAAGTTACTACAGCCAGAAAAAAACTAGCCTGTGGGTATGCCCATCTGCCCTGTCGTAATACTTTAAATAAGGAGCAGTTTACTTTTCTAAAGCAGATAGTTTTAAAAACAGATTCGGAGTGTGGATAAATTGCAATAGAAGGTACACCTACAGTTTAGAAAGCTGTGCTCTTTAGTTTGGTTTTGGTGCTGCTTCAGGCAGGTAACTGAAGTAGATTTACACTCTTTCACAAGGTATTTTGCTGGGTGAGTCTGTTGGGCAGAGGATGACCACAGAGTGTTTAACACATCGGGAGAAGCTGCAAGACATAAGGGGGAACACATACAAAAGGTTAGACCAGGAAAGTAAGAAAAGACACATGAGAGACCAGACCTAGCAAAACCCTAGAAAAACAGAGATTTAACTGAGGTATAATACAGACAAGAAATAACCAATGTAGCAATAACAGTATTACCAGTTGACTAAGTCATAAAAGCAGAGCACTAAAAGTAAATGCAGTAGGTTGTACAGATGTAGCAAATATTAGCAAACACAGTTACGCCCTGTAATCAGAACAGAAAACAATCCTAAAAAGAAACTGCAATGGAGCACTAGGAGCAATTGCAATAGATTGTACAGATAAAGCAACTTTTAACAAACACAGGTAACTGAGCCCTATAAGCAGAGCAGAAGACAATTCTGCTTAGACTGTAATGTAGTACTAGAAGTAAAATGCAGTAGCTTGTACAGATAAAGCAACTTTAGCAAGCACAGTTACCTCTGCACTGACAAACAGTGCTTAGTAGTACTGTAAATAGAAATAAATAAAACAGTATGTCATACACAGAACCTTCTAAAGCCAGAGAGCACACATGCAGGGGAGAGTAGAAGCTTCCATGTGGAATGCAGAGAAAGCTAGAAGGATTTTAAAGATGGCATCACAGGAAGGAAGGCAAAGTTAAAGAGTCCGGTTGAGGGGTTGGAAAGAAAAGAAAGTGAAAGAAACTGGGGGAGGGGTTGGAATAGAGACTGGAGATGGATATCACAGTGGCCTAGCTGGTTAGAACCAGTACTAACAGGGTCAGGTCAGTAGTGTGAAACAGCACTGAAACAATTAGAAAGGAAGCAACTGTTTTGTCTCTTGGTTTGAATTTACCTCTCCGTAACCATTCCTGCATTTGATCCTGATCAACATGAGGTTGTTCCAGGAGTTTTCTATACTTGCAACTATATTTATACATTTTCCACATTTCTTACCTTCTGATCTGATCCTTCACGTTATATTCTTTCTTTTGTTTTTTTTTGGCACATTCAGTTGCTGCCTGATTTTTACCTAGTCCTGGTTTGATTTACATTCCCTCTTGACGCCAATATGCTTCTGCTAGAATAAGAAGGAAAGTCAGCTTAGATTTATTCTCCTCATGTTTCAAAAATTTCACTATGTTTGGGTCTTGTGAGGTCAGCAGATATGTTTGCAGTCCCACAATTGCATATCTATACATGTAATCAATTTCAAGGAGGCCCATACTTCTTTTAGAACGGGGGATATATAATCTTGGTATGCACTGATTTTTATAAATCATTTGATGAGCATGAAGCATCCTTCTTGAAAGAGCAAATTGGTTTGTAGCTTTGTTCCAAGATGTCAACGCTGTTTTCAGGACTAATTTAAGTCTTCTAAAATATTCCTTACTGAGTTTTATTCGCATTTCTTCATGTTTTATTGTTGATTCTTCATCAATTCTCAAATATTTATGCAATCCCTCTTACTCAATTTCTTTTATATCACATTGTTGTCCCAAAATCAGTGTAGGTGGTGTCGTATACATTTTTAAGCACTCTTTTATCCATGATTGTGGGATACTATCAAATGCTTTTTTGTATTCAGTCCATGCCATACTTTGATTCTTCCCCTTTTTACAGTTGTCCACTATGACTTTATTTAATAACAAGTGATACTTTGTTCCCTATAACCTTCTTTTATTACCCTTTTGTTCTATTGCCATAATTGAGTTTTCTTCTAAATGATGATAAACTCTGTCGGCAGCAATTCCAGGTTATAGTTTATACATCGTTGGAAGACAAGTTATTGGTCTATAATTTTTAGGGTAGCTTGCAGGTTCTCTCTTAAGTAGGAGCATTGCTTTTTTTAGCCAGGCTGGTGTTTGGTTGGGTTGCACATATAAACAGTTCTTACTCATGGTTGAATCTTCGTGCAAAGATGTTAATACTTTAGGCAGACGTTAGGTACTGCATCTAAGCCTGGTGTTTTCCAGTTAGAGGCTTTTCTTAACTTTGTTTCAAATCTCCCATTCCATATCCTGTACATTTGAACTTCTTATTCTTTCTTTTACTTCTTTTATCCATTTAGCATCTTTGTTATGTTCCACAGGATCGTCATAAATACTTCTACAAAATGTATTTCTTTCTTTTTTTTTTTTTTTTTTTTGGTGGCCTTTCAATTCCTTTTACCTTGTTTCCTAATTCCCTATAAAACTTTTTTGGGTAATTAATAAATTGCTTATTTTGTACTTTTCATTTATATTTATTTGTGTATCTTCTAAGTTTTTCTGTCTTGCTGATATTTTTAGTTTATTCTTCGATAGTGCATGATAAATCCTGATCCGTTATGATACTGTGAATTGCTTTTATCATGTCTATCTTTCTGAGTATTTTTGTTGATCTAGTCCCTCTTCTATACTCTTACAATGACCCTTCTTGTCTTAATTGATTTATAGTTTTCTCTGTTTGATACATCCATGATGGCATTGGATTTCTCCACGTCCTTTCTCTTACTACCCTGTGTTCTTGTGGTAGGACTTTATCTGTTATTAATTTGGCTGCACAGTAATGTAGAGTGTTTATTTCTGTTATATCGCATGAATCTCTATATGGACAGTCCTAATTACTGTATTCATTTGCTTTATCAAACTTCTAACTTTTTGGGTTTTATTGGCCTTTTACAGTCTGTTTCTTTCATAGATTTTAATATGTCTCTTCATCTCTATTAAATCAAAAATAATCAGACAATTGCAATTAGCTTGGTCAAAGCTAATCCTGCTAGTCTTGGAAACCAAGCTTAGAAGAAACTCCAAAATAAAAATAATTATTAACATCTTCTTGTGTTTGAAATTATTTCCCCCATAGTCATCTGCTTGAGTTGATTCTTTAATAATCATGACTATATTTGATAACAGACTAATAGGTCAAATTTATTTTCCTCAAATTTTACTTTATTAAAGAGAACAGGTGAGTGTGGTTGTAAAATCCATTTACATTAAGTTTAACTTCACGTCTTATTTAAAAATATCCATGTAACATTTGTACTAGTTATCATTACTTAGTGTTACAGAAATTATAGAACCTGATTGGTTGCATTCCACAGTTTTTAAAGGTTACCATTTGTCTATTCAGAGACCCAATCAGTGTATTGAGAAACTTGGGATACCACTTTTGTTAGGATACTGGGTTATTCGAGACTAATGGCCATATTGTAAAAAAAAATGACTTTGACAGGAGGAAGGGTGACCTATGGAGAGGGATAGTGTGTGGAAACCTGGGCCAGGGAAGGCAATGGCTGTTAAAACAGTTATTTTAAGGATAATTATAAGTATGTAAGTATAGTATAAATAAATATAGTATATATAAATATAGTGCTGTATTGTTAACAAAATCAGAGCTGACACCTAAGCCAAAAAATGTTTTTAAAAAACACACAATACAACCCCTTTGTATCATGGTCTCATCTCTAATCAATTACTTTCTTGCCCTTTTCTGACCAAAACATGAAGGTATACAGTGTTAGGTATGCTTTGAATTTGGTTTATTGAATATGTACCCACCTTACTCAGATTACAAAAAAGGAGCTAAATGATTGTTTCCAATAGGACATCATTTTATGACCCAAGGTGTATTTTAATAAATACAGTCACCACATAGCCATTTATGATAAATTATACTTAAAATAACTGTTTTAATGGCCATTGCCTTCTCTGGCTCAGGTTTCCACACATGATTCCTCTCCATAGGTCATCCTTCCTCCTAGCAAACTCAGTTTTTCCACGTTATGGCCATTAGTCTCTAATAACCCAGTGCCATAACACAAGTGGTATCCCAAGTTTCTCAGTATACTGATTGGGTCTCTGGATGGACCAATGGTAATGCTTAAAAACGGTGGAATATAACCAGTCAGGTTCTATCATTTCTGTAACACTAAGTAATGATCATTATGTACAAATGTTACATGGATATTTTTACCTAAGACACGTGAAGTTAAAATTAATGTAAATGGAATTTACAACAGCACTCACCTGTTCTCTTCAATAAAGTAATATTTGAAGAAAATAACTTCGACTCATTAGTCGGTTATCAAGTATAGTCATGATTATTAAAGAATCAAATCAAGCAGATGACCATGGGAGAAATAATTTCAAACATAAGAAGATCTTAATAATTATTTTTATTTCAGAGTTTCTTCTAAGCTTGGTGTCTGAGATTAGCAGGATTAGCTTTAACCAAGCTAATTGTAATTGTCTGATTATTTTAGTTGTTTGGGCCATAACAATATGTTCCATTCAGAGTATTAACTATGGTTTCTCACTGACCGGACTTAAGGGAGCTAGTCCGGGCTGCTCATTATTGATGAATCTCTATTAAATCAAGTAACTCTTCTCTTAGATCATTTTCTTCTAAACTGAGGGCACATTCTTTGTTCGCCATGTCCTGTGGGCATTCTGTAGAAAGTTCCAGAACTTCTTCCTGTGCCATGTTCTCTTCAGTTTCACCCTGTGTCATCCATTGCTCTTTCATATGGGAACTCACTTGCCTATCACTCCATGGCATTGACTGTGTCAGAGTTGCCCCAGTTTCCTGTTGTTTCCCTTGCTGTATAGCTCCAACTGAACATTTGTACTGGTTTCCTATGGGATGCTCCAAAGTATCTTCATATGTCAACTGATTCGATGCTTCCTGCTCCACTGATTTCTTCTTAATTTGAGTGTCCATTGCTCTGCCCTGCTGTGTTGTTATGTAAGATAAATGTTCTACACTAAATCCTTCACTTTGTAGGTAATCCATAATCTCAGTTTCTATTTTTTTAACTTCTCCATTACTAATCCTCTTTTCTACTTTTCATCTTTGCTTTCTTATTTTTTGTATTGTAAAATTTTTCATATCCAGATGCCTTTGCCTGTATTTTGCTTCAAATATCTTTGGTGCTGCTCTTTTAGCATTGACTAGTTTTGCTTTCTCCTTTGCATAAGTATTGCACCATATTAAATCACTTTTTCTTTCCAATGTCCATGTTTTTTCTTCAGATGTCTCCTGCTCCTCTTGTTTCTCCTTTCTTTAGGGACCAGTTTTTCCATCGTGCTGTGATATGACCTGTGTTAGACTTTCTAACTGAATCCCTCACTTCACAAATATTCCAAAACTTCAGCTCCTATTTTTTTTAACTTCTATTTGACTAATCTTCTGTTCTACATTTCCTCTTTGTGATCTTATTTTTTTTTGTTGTGAAATTTTCCATATTTGGATACCTTTGCCTAAATTTCTCTTTGAATATCATTGGGGCTATCTTTTTAGTGATGATTCATTTGGCTTTATCCCATAAATGTTGAACCATATCAGATTGTTCTTTCTTTCCCATGTCCATATTTCTTTTTTATACCCATCAAACATCTCTAAATTTTGTTCTTTAAATTTTCACACTTCGTCAGTCTCTTCTTTTTCCAAACGGCACAAGGTTTCTTAGTCTATATACTGTTTTTCACTCATCTGTTGTATTAATGTACACAACTTTTTATTTGAAGCTTCTGACAGCTTTTCTTGTGGAAGTATTTTTCTTTCCTCTAATTTCTCTTTTAATATTTTCATATATCTTATGTCTGGAAATTCTGGGCTTCTTGCATAATAATAACAATACATCATTTCTTTCTTATCCTAAATAGTCTAGTCTTTCATCTGTATTGCTCTTATCAGTTTTGGTGATTTTTGTGGACTGATACCTCCTTCTACAACAGAGCAGGCATCCTCCCCCTGGCCCTGGCCTAGCCACATTGCAAGAATATTTTCATGTCTTGAGGATTCTGCACTCTCATTTTTTCCAGTCCTGTTACCAGTGCGCCTACCGAGATTAGGCCCTTTTTTATCCTGGGATTTGTGCACCCAGCTAGCTTCTTTATTTGTTTTATTTTTTAACCTACTTCTGTCCATGATATATGTTATATAAAATACAGATCATGAACACTTTAAACCAGATAAAACATATAAATCATATCCATCAAGTGTAAACTTCACATAAAAAATCAAACAACTTTTGCTCTCCTTTTTAGAACACACAACAGAGATGTATTGTCATTAATGCCTGGCTTCTCTTTGGCATTTAATCTAAGTTGCCATTCTAACTCTTTGTTTAAAAGTTCTAATTCAGAGTCACCGCCTCTCATTCCTACTTTTGTTTTGTCTATCACAAAAAATATAAATGTTTTATACTCATTGCATTCTCTAGTGTGCATATGTAAAGCACTGGTCTCTTTTCATTTTCTTATATCCCTGTTGTGCTCCAGAATTCTGTCATGTAACTTCCTGATGGTCTTGCCTATGTGGAATGCAGGGCATGACACACATGTAGCGGTGTATACAACTCCTTTTGTATTGCAGATGCAGCATCCAGGACACTACAGTGTCCTGTTGTGTGTTTCAATAGCCACATAAGGACTATCATTAGTAAACCTACAACTACTGCATGCCCCACATTGGTCATCCTAGAGATGTATGTCTTTTTAAACCTTATCTGGTTTAAAGTGTTCATGATCTACCTTTTGCAAAGATCTGTTTCATTTACTATTTTTACAACAGGCTATAGTTGCATTCCAGATATTTTATTTTTAACTTTTAACTGTTTTAACATTTTTACTATTTATTTATTAGATATTTTATTCTTCGTATTACATAATTTGACATGACAGGAAATGATGTAATGATTGACTTTAAGATCTGGTGCTATTTAAATAGAGCTTAAAGATGTCTTCACTGACTCTGATGATGCCCTAATATTTTATCAGGTGAAAGCACTTAGTCCGTGAAATTTGTATGTTAATTTATTTTATATTTTAATAGTGTAGATACATTAAAGTGAGCGATTTTTCTTTACCACAGGCAGTGGTTTTCTTATTTTTCCATTATTTGTGTTTTAAGTTGTCTGTGTGGTGGTTTGGAGCAACTATACTTCCATGTTTGCTTATGATGTTAGGGTGTCTGATACATTTAGGGATTTTTGGAGTTTTGATAACTGTTACTGGAGGTGAAAGTTGCACTAAACCTGTCCACTAGCATGTCAGGGATCACTACAAGTACTCACTTGAAAAAGATTATAACACACTTGCTTGCTGCCATTTGTTCAAAAGAGCAAATGTTCTAACTCCTATTAGCTTGATTTCTTTCTCGTAATTACTTAGCCTTCCCATCACCTGATCCTATAATACACTGTAGCCTTACCAAAGCCCTAACTCTAACCCTAAAAACTCCCACCTGTTTCCTAACCAAAAACGCTCTTCCAGGTCTCTAACCTTAAATGTCCTGATTACTCCCTAACACTAAAACTCCCTTCCCACCTCTAAACCTAAAAAACGTTTCCCACTTTTTAACCCTAAAAGTCCCTTCCCTCTCCCTAAACCCGAAACTCTTTCTGCTTCCTCATCCTAAAACTCCTCTCCTGCTCCATAAAACTAAATCCCCATCCCCTCTCTACCCATGGCTACCACACTTACCTTGCTCAGACTCGAATAATGTGTTTGGGTGAGGTGCAGTAGCTGCTTGCCCGAACTTGTATGCAAATTCAAGTACAAGCAGCAGCTGACATGAGCTACAAGACACTCAAGTTCCTGGCTTCCAGGCAAAGTTTTTCGCAAACTTAGGACTCAAGTTCTCGCAGTTGAACCAGTATACTAGGGGTCCTATCAGCAGACCGAAGACGCATGTTTTCGAATGCGTCTTGGTCGAACTGACAAAACCAAAAGTGCAAAATATCGAAGTGGCAAGTAAGAGAATTCTTTCCCTGGGAAAGAATTTGCTTGGTTGCTTCAGTACATTACCATTTTCGGCACTGTAGTGCAGTCTCGGAGTTGGTATATGTAAGTGGGGGGTTTGTGGGGGGCATAGCCCCCCACGTCGGGGGTGTGGGGGGCAAAGCCCCCCCACTTAATCGCATGTTTTAATGTGCTTACTTTTTTTTTTTTTTTTTGGAACAGCGTTTTTTTTCCCTTGGAAAAAAATCGCTGTTCTGACAGTTCGGTTTTGTAAGGTTTCACTTACATTAGTTCGATTAATCACCATTAGCTTACCTAAGCATTCGGTGATCTAATATAGACCCGTACACTAGATATGTCTTTCAGGTCAAAGTGGGTGATGCCATTATCAATTAGTTCAATACACTGTTGGATGATGTTTCCTAATTTTGTGTGAAACTAAGGAAGATTTTATAGTTGTCCTTTGTTTATGATGGTAGTTTTAGTTCATTTTTGGCTCTAGTCTTCTCCTGGCTAATCTTTTTAACACAGTTTTTGATAAAAGAAGATTTTAATTTGTTACAGAACTTCAGAAGTTTTTTCTTCTTCTCTTTCTACTTGTTATAGAGCTTGTTTAAAATGGTTTATCACCAGGGTAGTTTGCTCTTAAATTTTCTGTTATATTTTGCTCTAGCAGAGACAGCCAAATCAAAATACTTCGGTGGGTATAGTGCTCAGTTGCATAAATAGCAACTGAATCTTTGCCAGGATCAGTGATATTGCCATTAAATTTAAAGTGTTTGTCATACAATTTAAGTAAGTTTGTATATTTGAAATCCTTAAATTCGGATATGCTTAAGACTTTAATGGGAAAAGTGACAAGTCGGTATTCTGACATATCCAGGATAGGGATACTTAAGGAGTGGTACATGGGGGGGCTGTATTAGTTTGGACCAAGTCTGGCATGTTCTGCCCACTATTTGGCTGATTTATTATCTATTCCAGGGATTTATCATTTACTAGGTCTGGGAATCTCTGGGCATACCCAAATTTAGAGGTGTAGTTGCACTATTTTGTCAAATAATAGTTAAATTCGCCCATCATAAAATAATTTTTCATTATGTGTGGTTCAGGGAGTACATTTATTTATTTATTTATTTATTAACCAGGAAAGTCCACTGGGCCAATGACCCATTTTCAGTGGAGGCCCAGGGAGAAAATCTCCACACAATCACATAAATTTGTACATAACATCAGCTTAACTTTGAAAGTCAAGAAAGTTTTTACACAACACAAATTGAAGTAGATATACAAGACAAATACATATTTAGAGGTAGCGTTGTCGCCTCACAGTAAGACGCTGTCCGGTTCGACTCTCAGTTAGAGCGTCTTCTGTGTGGAGACATGCGTGAATGGGCGTACCTTCGTTGAAGGTTGTGCATCAGGGCTGGCAACTCGGTACATAAAAATCAACTGCCAATCATTAGCGGACCGGAGTTCCGCTGTGGCGACCCCTAACCGGGAAAAGCCGAAAGTCACAACAACAACAGTACAAGAAAAATAAACCCAGTGTGTTAGATTTTTAGAAATTCTGTCTGTATATTCTCATAAGTAAGAATACTGTTTAATCAATTCTATTTATTCAGCCACAGAAATAAAGAAAGTTAGAGAGATTGGATATGAAGACAGATGGTGTAAATTGCTACTATATTAAGTTAGTAAAAGTATTTGTAGAGCATAGTGGCCAAAACATTTAATGTGGTTTAATTATATGACAAGAACAGACAAGGTTACTGAGATAATGTATTTTGGTGCAAATTTAAATGTTTTTAAAGAGTCTAGTTGAATAAGAGGGAGAGGGAGCACATTCCAAAGTTTGGCAATGGCATGGGAATAGAGACATTGTCCATCTCTTTTGCTGGGTTTAGTTATGGTTAAGAGTTGTTTGTTAGAGGACCTAAGATGCCGAGTAGGGGTGTGTGTATTATAGTTTGAAGGGATGGGTAGTAGTTTGGATTATTTAGTATTTTGTGGGTGAGAGTAAGTTGGGAGTAATGTTGGTAATGAGGGAACTCAAACCAGTTTATAGATTTAATGGCCAGGCAATGATGTGTGCAAGTTGGCATGTTGGAGACAAACTTGGCAATTTTATAGTAGCACAACTGCAGTTTGTTCCGGTGAGATGTGTGTAGGTTAGTGAAAATGGGGCAACCATAGAGGATGGAGGGTAGAAGTAGACTATTAGCTAGTTTCAACTTGGTAGACTTGTCCAAATAGAGTTTATGCCTATAGAGTTTGCCAAGCTTAAAATGGGTCTTTTTGATTGAGTTGAACATATGATTCTCAAAGGATAGTTTGTTATCAATTGTGATGCCAAGTAGTTTGGCTGTTTGGCTGTTTGGCTGTTTAATGAATATTTTGTGGTTTTCTGGAGACTGAGGACATGGGTGGTGTCCTGTAATAGTCTCCACATTAATAATTTATTTTGTTTGGTGTAAGTTGGAGCTGTATGAATTTAGTTTGTGGGTCTGTGGGAATCTGCCAAGAGGTGATGTGGTCTCTGACAAATATGGAAATGTTACCACAGCTTTCCTTAGGCCTGACTGCATGGTATGCACAAAATCCAAGTATGGAGTGAGTGCTAACTCTACAATGAAACCAAGTTTTGATTACTGCACATACATGGATCTGTTCAAGATGCAGAACAACCTTAAGATGCATTGCTTTGTTATTAAGACATCAGTCATTAAGAAAAAGCTACCTTGATGTACTTAGATTTGGAAATTGATTTAGCTCTTTTTTTCTATGTTGGGATGCCCAGCAACCAGAATTTGCATAAAAAGGCCCTGTGGGTGCAGAAAAAGTTTTTTTCACTGAACATAATCCATGAAATGAGAGGTGCCAGTCATCCTTTGCAAAGCAAATGGGACTGTCAACCATCTCATTCCAAGTTCACAGATACTGGACCTCATTAGAATGACACCACCTACTTAGCACACTGTGCAAGCCAGTTATCTTTTTTGTTTTGTTTTTAAGCATCATTCTTGGTGAAGATAGAATTTCCTGAGGATCTGGGTCTTTCCTGTATCTCACACATGCATAGCAAGATCCAGCATGTCTATCTTATGTCCTTCAGGGTTGAGATCCTCAACTCATTCACACCATCGTGTGACACCACAAGGTTTTAGTCATATATGCCAGGTGTGAGGGACTGTACAGCCATTGTAACATCATGGATCTTATCACCAGAGAGACAGCTAGCTATATTCCTGTCCTTGTCCATTCTTCTAAGTATGGTGTCCATGGGCTTAACAATAGAGTCACCTGTTAGAATGCCATTTCTATTTGTAATCATGGGATTAGTGATAGTAGACAGTCTAGTTGCTACAGCCTGGTGATTCTTTACTGTGTGAGAGGAGGGTAAAGTAGTGTTAGTGGATTTCTGTTGCGGCTTCATCATTCTAGTTCTAGGAGCCTTGGGGAGAGACCTTTTGACTGCCTCAGCATATGTTAGTTTGATATGGTTGCATCTGTGTGTAGAAACTATTAGGTGGTGATCACAGACCAACTTGTTTAGTGAGCCAGTGGCCACCAAGTTGTATAGAAACTTACACCTCTCACAGATTAAATCATTTGTGTAAAACATTAGTTCATTGCCTTTGAGTATTTGGCAATTCCTAGACTGCATGAGAAGTGCTATGGGAGGAGAAACAGAAGGGACACAAGTAGATTTTTTGCACACTTCGACTGTGTGGGTCAGAGTAACAAAAAAAGTTAACACAACAATACTACACAACAGTTGACTGTGCTTTTGCTCATGGTGTAACTGTTACTAATTTTACTGGAATTGGAGATTTGATTATGATTTTAGAGGAGACATCTTTATGATCAGACCTTACCAGGAAGGAAGAGACAGTGGGAGGGGGGTGCAGCATTCCACCATATTTGTGACTATGAGTTCCAGTATGTTATAGCCTCTACCAGGCATAATCACTATTTGGTAAAAGGTGTTTGCATTTAAAAAGTCCAGGAATGTCTGCGTCTCTGGATTTGAGGCCACATAGGATTCCCTGTCTGTAGAGGGTAATTAAAGTCTAACTTGTACTACCAGCATCAAACAAGCACAACAAGTATTGTTATTCTGCTCTGCTGTAGTGCTTCTACAGTTGTTGGTATTGCAGTTTGGCTCCTACAGTTTTATATTCTGCTTATCATTTCCTGCTTAAAGTTCATTTCATTGACTTTCTGTTTCCCTGTTCTTTGTGTCTACCCATTCACCTAAAGGCATTAAGCCAAGGTTTCTGAAATTCTAACTTGCCTGGGGTCACTGACCTATAGCTTAGAGAAGTTGCATTCCAGTACCCTTCTGTTCCACTGTTCTTTGTGTCTGCCCCACCCCCCACTGAGGCATGAAGTTAAAGTTTCTGAAAGAGCTCCAATATTGACATTTTTGAAGTGAAACTTCTTATGGGATGGTGTGAGAGCTAGGAGTGAAACGTAAAATTGAAACGGATGTAAGGGAGTCAAACTTCGCCCATTGATGGTGGAGTTTGACTTCCGTACTCTACTTTAGCTTTTCAACCACACACACAGACAGAGAAATGCAGCCACAGACAGACACACATAGACACACAGTTTCAGAATGTGTGATCCCCTTGCAGCAGCAGCATCAGTTGGAAGGTTTCCGTACCGCTTGACTATGCCGCTCAAACTCTTACCGCAAGAAATCTGGACAGAGCCCCAAATAATGGGGGATCAAAGAACCAAAAATAGGGATAGATTTAAAAAATTGTTCTTATAAACTTACAAAGTTGCTAGAATGACAGGTTTTTCACAAATAACAAGGGAGCAAAGGACCAAAAATAGGGATGGATTTTTAAAGATTGCTATTATAAACTTAGAAAGTTGGTAGAATAACAGGGTTTCAATTAGCATGCATTTTCAGCACACACACACACACACACACACACACACACACACACACACACACACACACATTGAGATAGATTTAGTGATCCCCTGGTAGCAGCAGCAGCAGCTGAAAGCTTTCCAAACTCTTACTACAATAAATCTGGACACGCCACAGATAATGGGGTAACAAAGGACCAAAAATAGGAATAGGGACAGATTTTAAATATTGCTCTTATAAACTTAGAAATTTAATGAAGCATACGAAATAAAACAAACCAGATAACACCAAAAGACCACGGTCACCTTGCTCCAGCTGGCAAAATAAACTCCTTGAAGAACTTCTGTAAACTAGAAAGCTTAAACAAGCCAATGAAGAAGGAGTAGTTTAAAATTCTTAACGCAATTTTTATTATTTAGAAGCGTTTTCGCCTTGCACACTGGCGTGGCTTCATCAGAGAAAACAAACAACTACAAAAGTTTAAGTCAAGCTTAAGTAGAGTAGGAAGGGAAGTGATGTCATAACCACATTTAAAAATATACAAAAATGCATTCAATCACAAATTTCTAATAGAAATAATAAAATGAAAATAAAATACTACCTTATAAGTAGTTGTAAAAAAGATTATTATATACTGATTCTAAAAACAGTAATTAAACTAACATGTTAATATTCCTAAAAGACTAGCAAATAGTATAGCAAAAAGTGTCAAAACTTTTTTAACGTCAACAATAACAAACAATAATAGCCACATAAGAAGACTTAATACCAAGTCAACATATTTTTGTAAAACTCATGTGGATTAAATGAACAAAAAATAATAATATTAAGAAGACATATTAGAATGCTGAATAAAAAGCAATATAATTTATCGTAAGTAACTTCTCAATTTCAAAACTGGTACTATATTGCAATTCTCGTTTAACCCTGGAAAGTGAAAAGCATCTGTTCTAAATTGCCATTCAAGTTCACAAACTTCAAGTAATAATGGGGTGGGACCCCCCCCCTGGAAGAAGTTGTTATTTGGTCGATGGCCATAAAGGAAAAACTATGGCCGGGTTGTTCTATGATATGTTTGGCTAAGGCGTTGCTGTCATTACTGTTTTTAATTGCATACAGATGTTCGTACATACGATTGCGTAATCTGCGATCGGTCTTTCCGATATAGAAAGACGGACAGCAATCGCACAAAGCAATATAAACTATAGATTTGCTTTCACAATTAAGTGGCAATCTGATAAAATATTTTTTATCCCTAGCAGTGAAAGTCTGACCTGCTCTGACTTTATAACACCTATTGCAAAAACCACATGGGTACATACCTAATCTCTTGTTGAATATTTTGTTTGAAAAGTTCCTCTGTAATAACTCTTTTAAATTAGCATTCCTTTTAAAAATAAATCTAGGAAATGAACCAAATTTTTCTGTTAAAGTAGGGTTACTTAAAATGAAGTCCCAGTTTTTCCGAATAATTGTCACAGTAGCCCTAGAGTCAAAACTAAATGTGGTAATATAATTCAAGGAAGGTTCAAAAGGTCCTCTAGTGTTGGTACTTGTAACCACATCTAAAGAAGTGGTATCAGAGGAAAAAGTGTTTTCGACAAGAGAAACTTAGAAATTTGCTAGAATCCTAGAATGACAGGGTTTCCCTTAGCATGTATTTTCTGAAACAGACTTGCATGTGAGAGAGAGTGAGAGTCGCAACAGCAGCGGTAAAGAGCTTTGCATACCTCTCCAACTGAAAGCTGAAGAAATTCGGATAAAGCCTAAAATGAAGGAGAAACAAAGGATCAAAAATAGAAAAATATTTTAATTATTGCTCTTATAAAATTACAAACTTGCTTAAGTAAAGGATTTGTGTTAGTATGAATTTTCTGAAGAAAATAAAAGTCTGAAACTCAAATGCATGTCATTATTTAGTAACTTCAATCTGTAATGACTGACAATAAACCAATCCTTTTTAGAGTAAGGAACCAAAAAATAAATACCTGATTATTTTTTAAATGTTGCATTTTGGATATAAAATGCTTCCTCCAACAACAATTACATATAGTTCAGCAAATTTAAAACATTAGGCAATGGAAATATTTTACATTAAAAATATATAAAAAAAGTACAAAAAATAATATAGTAATAAAAAGTAAGTAAAATACAACAATTTTACAGATAGCCTATCCTCTAAATGAAATAATGGCCT
This sequence comes from Protopterus annectens, assembly GCF_019279795.1. Classification (NCBI taxonomy): domain Eukaryota; kingdom Metazoa; phylum Chordata; order Ceratodontiformes; family Protopteridae; genus Protopterus; species Protopterus annectens. The sequence continues at coordinate 132,521,451 of NC_056732.1, read as the reverse complement.
CCAAGCTCTGTGCTAATGTGTAATTAATTCCTTCTAGGCATCGTGCCTCATGACAACCATGGGCAGGTGCTAATTGCACCTTAACACACACTGTCTGGTATTATTGCTTGCTTAGTGTTTACTCAGTGTTGCATCAAACTCTGTGGAATGGTTAGCTGCCCATGATAGATGTATGGGCTTTCGTTCGCACTTCCTTACAGAAGTTTCACTTCTAGACCATGTGGCGACCAAGTACATTCTTTTTTATTTGATCCCTGTCTTGTTTGTCTGCTTCTTCCTTGTCTCTGGCCACCACCCCTTATGGTAATCTGATTTCCAAGGTCCCTACCATCAGTCTTTTATTGCTGTTGTCTGTTGTATTGGCTATTTAAGTACGCTTCCCATTCTTTGTTTCTGTATGATACTGAGTGCCCATGCAGCAAACCAGTATTGCTCTTAAGTAAACCTCCTGTACTACATATTGCCTCCTGCTCATTTTTCAGAGCTCAGCAAAGCTTGACCTGTGCTCCAGAAGTCTTTTACCAGAGCCATCCAGACAAAGCAAAGTACTTTTGATTGCTACATTGCACTCGCTTAAATTATGTTGAGTGATCACTATTGTTTTCTGCTTTTATTTGTACATTTTACAGTATTTTTGCAAAAAAATGAAAAAAAAATGCTCTTCCTTTCGCTGGTACTATTGTAAGACTGTCTTGAAATTGCCTTCAGCAAGGGATATCCAGCTAGTTGCTTAATTGGTTTGTGGTAGCATTGCACTTGTGAATCTTTTCTACTGTGTTTTTACATTAGGATGATTGGGTTTATTCATATCATTGATGGAGGTGTTTTCCTGGTTTGTCTGAGTTGTGAAACACAAAAGAGCTCATTGTGTAGCCATTTTATTGGCAGGAGAGTTCATTCATTAGTTTTCTGTTTTTTTTCTGTGCTGCTTTAAATTTGATGCCTTTACTTGAAGCTCCTCACTGCACAGCAGTGTTTAGCAGTGCCTTGTACAGTAGAAAGCAAATTTTCCATGTAGAATGGTCCATAAAATTGTAACCTGTAAAGCAGTAAATATAGAGAGTATATCTTGCAGACTGACAAGCTTAGAGCAGCTAGTTGGGTGTCTAGTGGCAATACCTACAGATGTTGTAGAATTCAGTATTGTACAGGCAATAAAGCTAGTAGAATTAAGTACTGTTTAGCATAATCTGCAACAGCAAAACATCCATATTAGTGTGCACCAACAAAGAACCCTTAATAGCCTTCTAACCCTAATACACAACTCTCTTGTAGTTCACTAATCAGAGGACTGGACAGTATGGACATGCAGTTTCCTAACTTCTCTGTGACCAGCTTGGTGGATATGGGCATTTTGAGACATGTAGTAATTGTCTCATGTTTACTGACAACCTCTTAATCCTTAAAGGAACAGACACAGTATATGAAAGGTGTACTTAATGAGACTGTAGACTAAACTCTTGCATGCAAGCATACATCAGGTTGTTGAAATCATGTACATGACACCCACCTCACATAGCACACAACATACACACACATATAGACTAACGTATACTGAGGCACTTAAAAGCAACCTTCCTAAACAACAAAGATTGCTTAGACAACCCGTTGGCAAAGCTAT